>NC_045612.1:74214829-74517859 GCF_009762305.2 Zalophus californianus
GTACCCTCCTACACTGTTGGTGGGAATGCAAGTTGTTACAGCCACTCTGGAAAACAGTATGGAGGTTCCTCAAGAAGTTAAAAATAGAGTTACCCTATGACCCAACAATTGCACTACTAGGTATTTACCCCAAAGATACAGATGTAGTGATCCAAAGGGGCACCTACACCCCAATGTTCATAGCAGCAATGTCCACAATAGCCAAATTGTGGAAGGAGCCAAGATGTCCTTCCCATAAATAAATGGAGTAAGAAGATGTGCTAATGATGTTATATATTCGGTTAAATGAACATAATAAAAATAATAAAACAAAATACAAATAAAAAAAGATGTGGTTCATATATACAATGGGATATTACTCAGCCATCAGAAAGGATGAATACCTACCATTTACAACAATGTGGATGGAACTGGTGGGAATTATGCTAAGTAAAATAAGTCAATCAGAGAAAGATAATTGTAATATGGTTTCACTTATATGTGGAATATAAGAAATAGTGCAGAGGATCATAAGGGAAGGAAGGGAAAACTGAATGGGAGTAAATCAGAGAGGGAGAGAAACCATGAGAGACTCTTGCCTCTGGGAAACAAACTGAGGGTTGTGGAAGGGGAAGTGGGGGTGGGGATGGGGCAACTGGGGGGATGGGCATTAAGGAGGGCATGTGATGGGATGAGTATTTGGTGTTATACACAACTGATGAATTTTCTAGCACTACATCTAAAACTAATGATGTACTATATGTTGTCTAATTGAATTTAAATAAAAAAAGAAGATGTGGTTTATATATATAATGGAATATTACTCAGCCATCAAGAAGGATGAATACCTACCATTTATATCGACATGGATGTAACTGGAGGGTATTATGCTGAGCAAAATAAGACAATCAGAGAAGACAGTTATCACATGGTTTCACTCATGTGAAATATAAGAAACAGGGCAGAGGATCATAGGGTAAGGGAGGAAAAAATGAATGGGAAGTCATCAGAGAGGGAGAAAAACCATGAGAGACTCTTAACTATAAGAAATAGATGGAGGGTTGCTGGAGAGGAGGTGGGTGGGAGAATGGGGTAATTGAGTGATGGGCATTAAGGAGGGCACATGATATGATGAGCACTGGGTGTTATACACAACTGATGAATGATTGAATACTACATCTGACACAAATGATATACTGTATGTTGGCTAATTGAATTTAAATAAAATTTTAAAAAGGTTAAAAAAAAAAAGAAAAGTCATCTTTCAGAAATGAAGGAGAGATAAAGACTTTACCAAACAAACAAAAGCTGTGGGAGTTCATCAACTCTAGACCTGCTTTACAGGAAATACTGAAAGGAATTCTTCAAGCTGAAATGAAATGCCACTAATTAGTAATATAAAAATATATGAAAATGTAAAATCTACTAGTAAAGGTAAGTATATACTCAAATTCAGAATACTCTAATACTGTAATATGGTAGTATGTTAACTATGTAACCCTAGTATCAATGTTAAAATACAAAAGTGTTAAAAAAAAACTAGGTACAATAATTTTTTAATAGGTACACAATATAAAAAGGTAAATTTTGACATCAAAAACAAAATATGGGAAGAGGTGTAAAATGGTAGAGGTTTTGTGTGTGTTCAAAGGTAAGTTGTTATCAGCTTAAAAGATATTTTTGTTTATGAAAGCCTCATGGTAACCACAAAGGAAAAACTTAAAGTAGATACACAAAAGATAAAGAGAAAGGAATCAAAACATACCAGTACAGAAATGATCACTTCACTAGAAGACAGCAAGAGAAGAGGAAAGGAACAGTAGAATTACAAAAGAGCCAGAAAACAATTAAGATAGAATTAGTAAATCTTTACCTATCAATAATTATGTAAATGTAAATGTATTAAAATTTTCAATCAAAAGGCATAGAATGCCAAATAGATTAAAAATAAGACCCAGTAATATGCTGCCTAAGAGCAACTCACCTCAGCTTTAAGGGCACACATAGGCTCAAAATAAAGGGATGGAAAAAGATAATACCATGCAAATGGAAACCAAAAGAAAGCAGGGATTGCTTACTTATATGAGACAAAGTAAACTTTAAGCCAAAGACTGTAACAAGAGACAAAGAAGGTCATTATATAATGATAAAGTAGTCTATTTTTCAAGAGGATGTAACAATTGTAAGTATATATGCATCCAACATTAGAGCACTAAAATATATTAAGTAAATAAATTAAGATCTGAAAGGAGAAATAGACAACAAAAAATAATAGTAGGGGAATTTGATACCCCACATTCAACAATGCATATAGACCATCCAGACAGAGAATCAATAAAGAAATATTGGACTTGAACTAAACCTCAGACCAAATGAACCTAACAAACATTTATAGAACACTGCATCCAACATTCTTCTCAAGTGCACATGGAACTTCCTAAAACATAGATCATATGCTAGGTCACAAAACAAGCCTTAGCAAATGTGTGAAGATTGAAATCATACCAAGTATCTTTTCTGACCAGAATGATATGAAACTAGGCATTAATAACAGGAGGAAAACTGGAAATTCACAAATATGTGGTAGTTAAACAACCCACTCTTGAACAACTAGTGGGTCAAGGAAGAAATCAAAAGGGAAATAAAGAATTATTTTGAAACAAATGAAAATGGAAAAACAGTGTATCAACCTTATGGGATGCAGCAAAGCAGTTTTAAGAGGGAATTTTATACTGATAAACACCCACTTTAAGACAAAAGAAAGATGACACCCAAGTCGCAACTCAGCCTTCTGCTGGAGCTAGCCAGCTGCCTGCATGCTCCACATGTGCAGTGCCCACCACCCACAGCACTTAATTATTTGATTTTCCACTGTGGCTGGTAAAACAAGAACTCTTCTAGGCACTGTATGATCTTAGGTAATTAATCCCTTTAATTCAATTTTGTGGTTCTTTCCTCACACGTAAGTATTAATCAGCTAAAGTGTTAAAGAGGACCCCCCTGCAGTTCTCCAGAGCCCTTTGTTCAGCTATCTTCTCTCTGATATTTTGCCCTGAAAAATTATCTTTCTTGCCCTCTCCATACTTGCAACTCAGTATCTTCAACTTAAGCAGACTGATGGGCTCCCCCTGAGCTTCCCTCCATATACTATGGCTTGCAGACTCTCTCCACACTGTACGCTGGGAATATCATGAGGCTCACCTCATTTCTTTTTCCTGTCTCTCGTGGATCACCGTCTTTCATTACCAGATTTCCATTGCCTTGAAACCCATTGTTATGTGTATTTTTTTCTAGTTTTTAAATTATTACTTGCAGAAGATTTAAGCCTAATACCTTTAGTCCTATCTTGGCTAGAAGTGGAAGTAGCTATTATAATCTTTTCAGAGGACAGTTTGGCCTTTTATTTCAGTATTTTAAATGTGTTTTTCTTTGACCCAGCAATTCCAGTCTTCTAGTTGCTGGAGATATAGCAGTGAACATGATAATGTACTTCCATATACCTTACAATAGATTAGAGTGGCAGACACAAAAACAAAAAAATAAATAATTACAATATATCTTGTTAGGAAGTAATAAGAAATGCTAAGGAGAAAAAAAAGGAAGGGAGATAGGAGGCATTGCATACAGGGAGGTATATAAAAATTTTAGATACATTCACTTGGAAGACTCACTGAGAGGAATAAATTTGATCATAGCCTACTGAAATTAAGAGAGCAAGCTATATGGATATCTGGAGGAAGAGCACTCCAGGTAGATGAAACACTCAGTGCATAGGCCCTGGTGTGTTTGATAAATGGCAAGGGATATTCTTAACTCCTATAGTGCATAAACATATGCTCACAAAGTGGTAGTTATTTAGAATATTATTACTATAGGTTGTGAAACTCTATGGCCTCAAAGTTTATCTGCTTGCTACTATGTCATATTCTCTCTTTCCTATGCCATGAAACATTGAGACATGCCCTGCTTTCTATCATTGTTCAGCTTTTACACAAGGTTTCCTTGTGTTCCCAGTCATGTAATTTTTGTGACCTTGCAGCCTGATACTGGTCTCTGGCATTTCTCTTTGCACTAATCATCGGGGTTGATTTCATTTTTGCACTACACAATTGTCCCCTTCTTCCCTCACCATGTGTGTGTCCTCCCAAAATGTGTGCACTCTGGCCAAAAGCTCAGTCTCCCCCAGAGACAAGAAAGATTTTCCAATACATATGACACTATATAAAAATTGTAATCATTAGGAGTGCCTGGTTGGCTCAGTCAGTTAGGCATCTGACTCTTGATCTCGGTTTGGGTCTTGATCTCAGGGTCGTGAGTTCAAGCCCCATGTTGGGCTCTGTGCTGAGCATGGACCCTGCTTAAAAAAAATTTGTAAATGATAGCTTCTCCCTCATTTGTCCAGCACTTTTTACAATGTATAAAACATTTTGTTTTCGCCCTTTCTTTTTTGACTAAGTAATGCTACATGGTATGAAATTTTAAAAGATCAAAATGATAAAGGAGTGAGAAATAAGTTTCCTCCATCCTTTCCTCAGCCACTCATTATTCCTGTCTTGAAGCAAACAATTTAACCAATTTCTTTAGTATCCTTTCAGAAATATTGGGTGCATTTTAGTAACCCTCCACACCCCACCCCTACCCATACAGTAGGTACCTTGACTACCCTTTTTACTTGATTCTCATCACACCCTGTGAGGTACATGGTGCTCTCCCCATATTACAGATGAGGAATCTAAAGCTCAGAGATAGGTGACTTGCCTAAGGTTTTCCAGGCAGTAAGTGGAAATCCAGAACTGATTGTGCAGTTTTTGTCTGCATTCTTTCCTCCACACTGTGAAGTGCCAGGTCCTGTGTCTTAAACATGATAGGAGACTTCTAAACACTTGCTGGTAACTAGAGTGATTTTAAAAATCCCAATTCCTTTAGTCATATTAGAATTGCTCTGTCAGACTCTAGATGTAGTGCTGGTAGGCATCAACTGGTAGTTAGCATTAGGGAGACAAAAACTCGATCTTTCTAATTGTTTCCTGAAAATATTCTCCTTTTACAGATCTATTCAGGTCCACCTGAGGAAAGTGCCACACCCCCAGTGCCTCCACCTCGAGTGACAGCAAGAAGGCACAAACCAATCACAATTTCAAAACGCTTGCTGCGGGAAAGAACAGTTTTTTATACTTCTTCCTTGGATGAAAGTGAAGGTCAGTACTGAGGTATATCCTTAGCTTCTTAATAGAATTAGAAGTGACTAGATTGCTGCAATCTCATGAGAAAACTTCACAGATGAGGAGTTGCTTCTTATGGATGAGCAAAGAAAGTGGTTTCTTGAGATTGAATCTACTCCTAGTTAAGATGCTATAAAGACTGTTGAAATGACAACAAAGGATTCTGAATATTATTTACACTTAGTTGATAAAGCAGTGGCAGGATTTGAGAGTATCAACTCCAATTTTGAAAGTTCTACTGTGGGTAAAATGCCATCAAACAGCATTGCATGTTAAACAGAAATGGCATGTGAAAGGAGAAGTCAGTCAATGCAGCAAACTTCATTATTGTCTTATTTTAAGAAATTGCCATAGCTAGCCCAACCTTCAGCAGCCACTACCCTGATCAGTTAGCAGCCATTAACAATAAGGCCAGACACTCCTCCAGCATAAGGATTGTGACTTGCTGAAATCTCAGATGATTGTTAACATTTTTAAGCAATAAAGTATTCTTTTATTTATTAGGCTTTTATTTTAATTCCAAAATAGTTAATATAAAGTTATATTAGTTAATATAGTTATATTAGTTTCAGGCGTACAATGTAGTGATTCAACACTTACATACAACACTTGGTGCTCATCAGAAGAAATGTACTCCTTAATCCCCATCACCTATTTTATCCATTCCAGCACCTACCTCCCCTCTGGTAACCATCAGTTTATTCCCTATAGTGAAGAGACTGTTACTTGGTTTCTCTATCTCTCTCTTTTCCCCTTTGCTGGATTGTTTTGTTTCTTAAATTCTACATATGAGTGAAATCATATGGTCTTTGTCTTTCTCTGACTTATTTCATTTAGGATAATACTTTCTAGCTCTATACAGATCATTGCAAATGGCAAGATTTCATTCTTTTATATGGATGATTATATTTCATTATATGTACCCCACATATATACCATATCTTCTTTATCCATGCATCTATCAAGGGACACTTGGGCTGGTTCCACAGTTTTGCTCTTGTAATAATGCTGCTATAAACGTAAGGGTCCATGTATCCCTTTGAATTAGTGTTTTTGTATTCTTTGGATAAATACCCAGTAGTGTAATTATTGGATCATAGGGTAGTTCTTTTTTATTATTATTATGTTTTGTTAATCACCATACATTATATCATTAATTTTTGATGTGGTGATCCATGATTCATTGTTTGCATATAACACCCAGTATTCCATTCAATATGTGCCCTCTTTAATACCCATCACCAGGCTAACCCATCCCCCCAACCCCCTCCCCTCTAGAACCCTCTGTTTGTTTCTCAGAGTCCATAGTCTCTCATGGCTCGTCTCCCCCTCCAATGTCCCCCCCTTCAATTTTCCCTTCCTACAATCTTCTTTTTTTTTTTTTAACACATAATGTATTATTTGTTTCAGAGGTACAGGTCTGTGATTCAACATTCTTACACAATTCACAGTGTTCACCATAGCACAAATCCTCCCCAATGTCTATCACCCAGCCACCCCATCCCTCCCACCCCCCACCACTCCAGCAACTCTCACTTTGTTTCCTGAGATTAAGAATTCCTCATATCAGTGAGATCATATGATACATGCCTTTCTCTGATTGACTTATTTTGCTCAGCATAATACACTCCAGTTCTATCCATGTCATTGCAAATGGCAAGATTTCATTCATTTGATGGCTGCATAATATTCTATTATATATATATACCACCTTTTCTTTATCCATTCATCTGTCGATGGGCATCTTGGCTCTTTCCACAGTTTGGCTGTTGTGGACATTGCTGCTATAAACATTGGGGTGCACGTACCCCTTCGGATCCCTACATTTGTATCTTTGGGGTAAATACCCAGTAGTGCAATTGCTGGGTCATATAGTAGCACTATTTTCAACTTTTTGAGGCACCTCCATACTGTTTTCCAGAGTGACTGCACCAGTTTGCATTCCCCCCAACAGTGTAGGAGGGTTCCCCTTTCTCCACATCCCCGCCAACATCTGTTGTTTCCTGACTTGTTAATTTTAGCCATTCTGACTGGTGTGAGGTGGTATCTCATTGAGGTTTTGACTTGGATTTCCCTGATGCCGAGTGATGCTGAGCACTTCTTCATGTGTCTGTTGGCCATTTGGATGTATTCTTTGGAGAAATGTCTGTTCATGTCTTCTGCCCATTTCTTGATTGGATTATTTGTTCTTTGAGTGTTGAGTTTGATAAGTTCTTTATAGATTTTGGATCCTAGCCCTTTATCTGATATGTCATTTGCAAATATCTTCTCCCAGTCTGTCGGTTGTCTTTTGGTTTTGTTGACTATTTCCTTTGCTGTGCAAAAGCTTTTTATCTTGATTAAGTCATTGGACATTCTTTCCTGCTTTGTCGAAAATTAGTTGACCACAGAGTGGAGGGTCCATTTCTAGGCTCTCTATTCTGTTCCATTGATCTGTGTGTTTGTTTTTGTGCCAGTACCATACTGTCTTGTTGATTACAGCTTTGTAATAGAACTTAAAGTCCAAAATTGTGATGCCACCAGCTTTGCTTTTATTTTGCAACATTCCTCTGGCTATCTGGGGTCTTTTCTGGTTCCATACAAATTTTAGGATTATTTGTTCCATTTCTTTGAAGTAAGTGGATGGTATTTTGATGGGGATTGCTTTAAATGTGTAGATTGCTCTAGGAAGCATTGACATCTTCACAATATTTGTTCTTCCAATCCATGAGCATGGAATGTTTTTCATTTCTTTGTGTCTTCCTCAATTTCTTTCCTGAGTGTTTTATAGTTTTCTGAGTACAGATTCTTTGCCTCTTTGGTTAGATTTATTCCTAGGTATCTTATGATTTTGGGTGCATTTGTAAATGGGATCGACTCCTTAATTTCTCTTTCTTCTGTCTTGTTGATGTATAGGAATGCCACTGATTTCTGTGCATTGATTTTTATATCCTGCCACTTTACTGAATTCCTGTATGAGTTCTAGCAATTTTGGGGTGGAGTCTTTTGGGTTTTCCACATAAAGTATCATATCATCTGCAAACAGTGAGAGTTTGACTTTTTCTTTGCTGTTCAGATGCCTTTTATTTCTTTTTGTTGTCTGATTGCTGTGGCTAGGACTTCTAGTATTATGTTTAATAACAGGGGTGATAGTGGATATCCCTGCCGTGTTCCTGACCTTAGCTGGAAAGCTCTCAGTTTTTCCCCATTGAGAAAGATATTTGCTGTGGGTTTTTAATAGATGGCTTTTATGATATTGAGGTATGTACCCTCTATCCCTATACTCTGAAGAGTTTTGATCAAGAAAGGATGCTGTACTTTGTCAAATGCTTTTTCTGCATCTATTGAGAGGATCATATGGTTCTTGTTCTTTCTTTTATTAATGTATTATATCACATTGATTGATTTGCACATGTTGAACCAAACTTGCAGCCCAGGAATAAATCCCACTTGGTTGTGGTGAATAATCCTTTTAATGTACTGTTGGATCCTATTTGCTAGTATTTTGGTGAGAATTTTTGCATCCATGTTCATCAAGGATACTGGTCTGTAATTCTTTTTGATGGGGTCTTTGTCTGGTTTGGGGATCAAGGTAATGGTGGCCTCTTAAAACGTGTTTGGAAGTTTTCCTTCCATTTCTATTTCTTGGAACAGTTTCAGAAGAATAGGTATTAATTCTTCTTTAAATGTTTGGTAAAATTCCCCTCGGAAGCCATCTGGCCCAGGGCTTTTGTTTCTTGGGAGATTTTTGATGACTGCTTCAATTTCCTTAGTGGTTATAGGTCTGTTCAGGTTTTCTATTTCTTCCTGGTTCAGTTTTGGTAGTTGATACATCTCTAGGAATGCATCCATTTCTTCCAGATTATCTAATTTGCTGGCATATAGTTGCTCATAGTATGTTCTTATAATTGTTTGGTGTTGGTTGTGATCTCTCCTCTTTCATCCATGATTTTATTTATTTGGGTCCTTCTCTTTTCTTTTTGATAAGTCTGGCCAGGGGTTTATCAATCTTGTTAATTCTTTCAAAGAACGAGCTCCTCATTTCATTGATCTGTTCTACTGTTCTTTTGGTTTCTATTTCATGGATTTCTGCTCTGATCTTTATTATTTCTCTTCTCCTTCTGGGTTTAGGCTTTATTTGCTGTTCTTTCTCCAGCTCTTTAGGTGTAAGATTAGGTTGTGTATTTGAGACCTTTCTTGTTTCTTGAGAAAGGCTTGTATTGCTATATACTTTCCTCTTAGGACTGCCATTGCTGCATCCCAAAGATTTTGAACGGTTGTGTTTTCATTTTCATTGGTTTCCATGAATTTTTCTTTAATTTCCTGGTTGACCCATTCATTCTTTAGTAGGATGCTCTTTTCCCTCCATGTATTTGAGTTCTTTCTGACTTTCCTCTTGTGATTCAGTTCTAGTTTCAAAGCACTGTGGTCTGAAAATATGCAGGGAATGATCCCAGTCTTTTGGTACCGGTTGAGACCTGCTTTGTGACCTAGGATGTGATCTGTTCTGAAGAATGTTCCATGGGCACAAGAGAAGAATGTGTATTCTGTTGCTTTGGGATGGAATGTTCTGAATATGTCTGTGAAGTCCATTTGGTCCAGTGTGTCATTTAAAGTCTTTATTTCCTTGTTGATCTTTTGCTTAGATGATCTGTCCATTTCAGTGAGGGGGGTGTTAAAGTCCCCCACTATTACTGCATTGTTGTCGATGTGTTTATTTGCTTTTGTTATTAATTGGCTTATATAATTGGCTGTTCCCATGTTAGGGGCATAGATATTTACAATTGTTAGAAATTCTTGTTGAATAGACCCTTTAAGTATGATATAGTGTCCTTCCTCATCTCTTCTTACAGTCTTTGGTTTAAAATCTAATTTGTCTGATATAAGGATTGCCACCCCAGCTTTCTTTTGGTGTCCATTAGCATGGTAAATGGTTTTCCACCCCCTCACTTTCAATCTGGAGGTGTCTTTGGGTCTAAAATGAGTGTCTTGCAGACAGCATATTGATGGGTCTTGTTTTTTTATCCAATCTGATAGTCTGTGTCTTTTGATTGGGGCATTTAGCCCATTTAACATTCAGGGTAACTATTGAAAGATATGAATTTAGTGCCATTTTATTGTCTGTAAGGTGACTGCTACTGTATATTGTCTGTGTTCCTTTCCTGTCTGTTACTTTTAGGCTCTTTCTTTGCTTAGAGGACCCCATGGGGTAGTTCTATTTTTAAATTTTTGAGGAACCTCCATACTGTTTTCCACAGTGGCTGTACAAGTTTGCATTCCCACCAAATGTGTCTGAGATTTCCTTTTTCTGAACATCCTCACCAAACTTACTGTTTCTTATATTTTTAATTTTAGCCCTTCTGACAGGTTTGAGGTAATATCTCATTGTAATTTTGATTTGAATTTCCCTGATGATGAGTGATGTTGAGCATCTTTTCATGTGTCTGTTTGCTATCTATGTCTTCTTTGGAGAAATGTCTGTTCATTTCTTCTGCTCATATGATGTTCACTGTGAGTTTTTCATATAAGACCTTTATTTTTAATTGGATTGTTTTTTAGGTGTTGAGTTGTATAAGTTTCTTACATATGTTAGATACTAACCCTAAATCAGATACATCATTTGCAAATATCTTCTCCCATTCAACCGGTTGCCTTTTAGTTTTGTTAATTGTTTCCTTCACTGTGCAGGAGCTTTTGTTTTGATATGGTCCCAGTAGTTTATTTTTGCTTTTATTTCCCTTGCCTCAGGAGACATACCTATGAAAATGATGCTATGGCTGATGTCAGAGAAATTACTGCCTATGTTCTCTTCTAAAATTTTTAGGGTTTCAGATCTCACATTTAGATGTTTAATCCATTTTGAGTTTATTTTTGTATATGGTATAAGTAAGTGGTTCACTTTCATTCTTTTGCATGTAGCTACCCTGTTTTAGAGGCAACATTTGTTGAAGAGACAGTCTTTTCCTCATTGTTTAGTCTTTCCTCCTTTTTGAAGATTAACTGATCATATAATTGTGCATTTATTTCTGGGTTTTCTATTCTGTTCCATTGATCTAGCTACTTATTTTTGTGCCAGTACCGTACTCTTTTGACTACTACAGCTTTGTAGTATAACTTGAAGTCTAGAATTGTGCTTCCAGTTTTGTTTTTCTTTTTCAAGATTGCTTTGGCTATTTGGGGTCTTTTCTGATTCCATATAAATTTTAGGGTTGTTTTTTCCAGTTCTGTGAGAAATACTACTGGTCTTTTGATAGGGATTTCATTAAATCTCTAGATGGCTTTGGGTAGTAGAGACATTTTAACAATATTTGTTATTCCAGTCCATGAGTATGGAGTTTCTTTCCATTTCTTTGTGTCATCCTTAATTTCTTTAATGTTATATAGTTTCCAGTGTACAGGTCTTTCATCTCTTTGGCTATATTTATTCCTAGGTACTTTATTATTTTTAGTGTAATTTTAAATAGAATTGTTTTTTATATTTCTCTTTCTGCTGCATCATTACTATTATATAGAAATGTATTGACTTTTCTGAACATTGATTTGTATCCTGCAACTTTATGAATTTATTTATCAGTTCTAGTAGATTTTTGGTAGAGTCTTCAGGTTTTTCTATATATAGTATCATGTCATCTGCAAATAGTGAAAGTTTTACTTCTTCCATGCCAGTTAGAATGCCTTTTATTTCTTTTTCTTGTCTGATTGCTGTAGCTAGGACTTCCAGTACTATGTTGAATAAAAGTGGTGAGAGTGATTATCCTTGTCTTGTTCATGATCTTAGGGGAAAAGCTCTCAGTTTTTCCCCATTTAGTATGATGTTCACTGTGAGTTTTTCATATAAGACCTTTATGTTGAGGTATGTTCCCTCAAGACCTACTTTGTTGAGGTTTTTTTTTTTTCCATGAATGGATGGGCACTTTGTCAAATGTCTTTTTTGCATCTACTGAAGTGATCATATGGTTTTTATCCTTTCCCCTATTGATGTGATGTATCATATTGATTAACTTGCTAATATTGAACCACCCTTGCATCCTTGGAATAAATCCCCCTTGTTTGTGGTGAATTAAAATGTTTTGAAGTATTGTTGTATTTGATTTACTAGTATTTTGTTGAGATTTTTTTGCATCTGTGTTCAAGAGAGATATCAGTTTGTGGGGTTTTTCTGTGTGCTGTCTTCATCTGGTTTTGGTATCAGGGTAATGCTGGCCTCATAGAATGAATTTGGAAGTTATCCTTCCTTTTCTATTTTTGTAATATCTGGAGAAGAATAGATATCAAATCTTTAAACGTCTGGTAGAAATTGCCTGTGAAGCTCTCTTGCCTGGACTTCTGTTTTTTGGGAGTTTTTTTATTACTGAATTCAATTTCTTTGCTGGTTATTGGTCTGTTCAACTTTTCTATTTCTTCCTGCTCCAGTTTTGGTAGGTTATATGTTTCTAGGAATTTACCCATTTCTTCTAGGTTGTCCAATTTGTTGGCATGTAGTTTCTCATAATATTTTCTTATGTTTGTTTGTATTTCTGTGGTGTTGGCTGCTATTTCTCCTCTCTCATTTGTGATTTTATTTATTTGAGTAATTTCTCTTTTTTTTCTGGTGAGTATGGCTAGAAGTTTATCGGTTTTGTTTATCTTTTCAAAGAACTGGCTCCTGGTTTCATTGGCTGTTCTATAGTTTTTTTTTTCTAAGCTTCTGTATCTTTTATTTCTATTAAAATATTTATTATTTCCTTCCTTCTACTTGGATTTCGGTTTTGTTTGTTCTTTTTCTAGCTCCTTTATGTGTGAAGTTAGGTTGTTTATTTGAGATTTTTCTTGCTTCTAGAGATTGGCCTGTCTTGCTATAAACTTCCCTCTTAGAACTGCCTTTGCTGCATCCCAATGATTATTGGACTGTTGTGTTTTCTTTTTCATTTGTTTCCATGTAATTTTTTATTTCTTCTTTGATCTATTGGTTGACCCATTCATTGTTTAGTAGCATGTTATTTAGCCTCTATGTATTTGTGCTCTTTCCAGATTTTTTCTTCTCATTGATTTATAGTTTCATAGTGTGGTGGTCAGAAAATATGCATGGTATTACTTTAATCTTTTTGAATTTGTTGAGACTTGTCTTGTGGCATAATTTGTGATCCATTCTGGAGAATGTTCCATGTGTACTTGAAAAGAATGTGTATTCTGCTGTTTCAGGATGGAATGTTCTGAATATATCTGTTAAATCCGTCTCGTCCAGTGTGTCATTCAAAGCCGTTATTTGCTTGTTGGTTTTCTGATTGGATGGTCTGTCCATTGATGTAAGCATGGTGTTAAAGTCCCCTAGTATTATTGTATTATTATAAATTTGTTCTTTTGTTTGTGAAGTGTTTTATGTACTTGGTTGCTCCCATGTTGGGTGCATAAATATTTACAATTTTTATATCCTCTTGTTGGATTTTCCCCTTTATTATTATATACTGTCCTTGTTTGTCTCTTGCTACAGTCTTTGTTTTATTTTTTAAATATTTTACTTATTTATTTAACAGAGAGAGCAAGAAAGCACAGCAGGGAGAGCAGTAGAAGGAGAGGAAGAAGGAGGCTCCCCACCAAGCAGGCAGGGAGCCCAATGCAGGGCTTGATCCCAGGACCCTGGGATCATGACCTGAGCCAAAGGCAGACACTTAACCATCTGAGCCACCCAGGCACCCGACAGTCTTTGTTTTTTAAAGCCTACTTTGCCCAAGTCACAAGATATAAAATCAATGCACAGAAGTCAGTTCCATATCTATACACTAACAATGATGCAGCAGAAAGAAAAATCAAGGAATCGATCCCATTTATAATTGCACCAAACACCATAAGATACCTGGAAATAAACCTAACCAAAGAGGTAAAGGTTCTGTATTCTGAAAACTATAGAACACTTATAAAAGAAATTGAAGGAGACACAAAGAAAGGGAAAAATCTTCCATGCTCACGAAATGGAAGAACAAATATTGTTAAAATGACTATGCTACCCAAACCAATCTACACAATCAAGGCAGTCCCTATCAAAATGCCATCAGCATTTTTCACAGAGCTGGAACAAACAATCCTAAAATTTGTATGGAACCAGAAAATACCCCAGATAGCCAAAGGAATGTTGAAAAATAAAACCAAAGCTTGTGGCATCACAATTCCGGACTTCAAGTTCTATTACAAAGCTGTAATCATCAGGACAGTATGTTACTGGCACAAAAACAGACACATAGATCAGTGGAACAGAATAGAGAGCCCAGAAATGGACCCTCAACTCTATGATCAACTAATCTTCCAACAAAGCAGGAAAGAACATCCAATGGAAAAAAGACAGTCTCTTCAACAAATGGTTGGGAAAATTGTACAGCCACATGCAGAAGAATGAAACTGGACCAGTTTCTTATACTATACACAAAAATAGACTCAAAATGGATGAAAGACTTAAATGTGAGACAGGAATCCGTCAAAATCTTAGAGGAGAGCACAGGCAGCAACCTCTTTGACCTCAGCCACACAGCACCTTCTTGCTAGACACATCTTCAAAGGCAAGGGAAACAAAAGCAAAAATTAACTATCAGGACTTCAAGATAAAAAGCTTTTGCACAGCAAAGGAAACAGTCAACAAAACTAAAAGGCAACCTATGGAATGGGAGAAGATATTCACAAATGACATATCAGATAAAGGGTTAGTAACCAAAATATATAAAGAACTTATACAACTCAACACTCAAAAAACAAGTAATCCAATTTAAAAAATGGACAAAAGACATGAAGAGACATTTCTCCAAAGAAGACATACGAATAGCTCACAGAGAGAAGAAAAAATGCTCAACATCACTCGGCAGCAGGGAAATACAAATCAAAACCACAATGAGATACCACCTCACACTGGTCAGAATGACTAAAATTAACAACTCAGAAAACAACAGATGTTAGTGAGGTTGTGGAGAAAGAGGAACTCTCTTACACTGTTGATGAGAATGCAAAGTGGTGCAGCCACTCCATAAAATAGTATGGGGCTTCCTCAAAAAGTTAAAAATAGAACTACCCTAAAACCCAGCAATTGCACTACCAGGTATTTTTCCAAAGGACACAGACATAGTGATTTGAAGGGACATATGCACCCCAATGTTTATATAGTTCCAATGTCCACAATAGCCAAAATATGGAAAGAGCCCAGATATCTATTGTAGATGAATGGATGAAGAAGATGTGGTGTGTGTATATATATATATATATATATATATATATATACACACACACACACACACACACAATGTAATATTACTCAGCAGTCGAAAAGAATGAAATCTTGCCATTTGCAATGACATGCATGGAACTAGAGGGTATTATGCTAAGCAAAATAAGTCAGAGAAAGACAGATCCATATGATTTGACTCATATGTGGAATTTAAAAAATAAAACAAATGAACATAGGAGAAGGGAAGGAAAAATGAAATAAAAAAGACAGAGAGCAAAGCAAAGCATAAGAGACTCTTAAGTATAGGGAAAAAAAACAGGGTTGTTGGAGGGGAGGTGAGTCAGGGGATGGAGTAATTGGGTGAGGGGCATTAAGGAGGGCACTTGATCACTGGGTGTTATATGCAACTGATGGATCACTAAATTCTACCCCTGAAACTAAAATAAAAGAAAAACAAACAAACAACAACAATAAAAACTAGTATGTGAATGTATATAGCATCACATTTATAATAGCCAAAAATGGAAACAACCCACATGTCCACCAACTAATAAATGGATTTTGTTAAAAATAAATAAATAAAAATAAAATAAATGAAGCTTCTTTTGCCTGATATAAGTTTTGCAGTTCTGGCTTTTTGACATTCATTTGCATGATAAATGTTTCTCCATCCCCTCATTTTTAATCTACAAGTGTCTTTAGGTTTGAAATGAGTTTCTTATAGGCAGCATATAGATGGGTCTTGTTTTTTTTTTAATCCATTTCACCAGCCTGTCTTTTGATTAGAGCAATTAGTCCATTTATATTCAAAGTAATTATTGATAGATATGTATTTAGTGCCATATTGTTACTTGTTTTGTGGTTGTTTCTATATTTTTCTCTGATCCTTTCTTCTTTTGCTGTCTTTCGTGTTTCCTGGTTTTCTTTAGTGATACACTTGGATTCATTTCTCTTTATTTTTTGCATATTTATTAGTGGGTTTTGATATATGTTTACTTTATGTTTGTATATAACCCCTTCTGCATATAGCAGTCCATATTAAATTGATGGTCACTTAAATTTGAATCCACTCTTCTCTCCTCTCCTCCCCATAGTTTAGGTATCCGGTATCATATTTTACATTCTTCCTTTTGTGAATCCCTTGACTGATTTTTACAAGTATACTTATGTTTCATATTCTCATTTATGGTCTTTCCTTTCTACTCAGAGTCCTCTCAATAAAGTATTTTTTTAAATTAAGGTATACACATTGTCTTTTTAGACATAATGTCATTGCATACTTAATATGGTACAGTGTAGTATGAACATAACTTCTCTATGTACTGGGAAACCAAAATACTTATTTGACTTTCTTTAATTGTAATGTTCACTTTATTTCAGTGGTCTGGAACCAAACCTGCAATATATCTGAGGTGTGCCTGTAATTACTTTAAATGAAAATGGATTAAATTCTCCAATGAAAGACATGGAGCAGCTGAGTAGATTAAAAAATAAGATTCAACTATATTTTGTCTAGAAAAGATTCACTTTAGCAGTAAGGACACAAATAGGCTGAAAATGAAGGAGGAGGAAAAGTATTCCGTGCAAATGGTAGTCAAAAAAGAGCAAGAGTAACAGTACTTACATAAGGAAAAATAGTCTATATGTCAAAAACTGTCACAAGAGACAAAAATGGTCATTATATAATAATAATTATGTCATTTATCAAAGGATATAACCATTGTAAATATATATGTACCCAACATCCGAGCACCTAAGTATGTAAAGCAAATATTAGCAGAATAAAGAGAGAAATAGAGCAATAACAAAATAGTAGGGGATTTTAATACTCCACTTTTAAAAATGCATCAATCATTCAGACAGAAAATAAGGAAATAGCTGACTTGAACAACAATATAGACCAAATGGACTTAAGAGTCATATGTTCCATTCAGTAGCAATAGAATACACATTTTTATGAACACCACGGAATATTCTCCAGGATAGATTATATGTTGGGCCACAAAATAAGTCTTAACAAATTTAAGAAGATTAAATTCATACCAAGTATCTTTTCTGACCACAGTGATATGAAACTGGAAATAAATGGCTGGAGAAAAATAGAAAAAATTACAAATATTTGGAAATTAACACACTCCTAAGAAACCAGTGGGTCAAAGAATAAATCAAACTGGAATTAAAAAAATTCTCATGAAACAAACAAAAATGGAAACACAATGTACCAAAACTTATGCATTGTAGTAAAAGCTGTTCTAAGAAGGAAGTTTATAGTGTCAAATGCCTACATTAAGAAAAAAAAATCAGAGATAACCTAGCCTTACATCATAAGGAACTACAAAAAAGAAAAAAATAATAAGGCCAAAGTTAGCAGAAGGAAGGAAAAAATAAATATCAGTGTAGAGATAAAGGGAATAAAGATCAGAAAAACAATAGAAAAAATAAAAGAAATTGTTTTTAAAAATTGTTTTTAAAAACAATTTGTTTTTAAAAACAAAATTGACATTTATTTAGACTAGGGAAAAAAAGAGAAGACTCAAAATTATTAATGAAAGAGGAGGCATTACAACTGATACCACAGAAATTCAGAGAATCATAAAGAGACAACTGTGAACAATTGCCAACAAATTGGATAACCTAGAAGAAATGGATACATTTCTAGAAACATAAGCTATCAAGACTGAATTATGAATAGAAAAACTTAACAGACCAATAATGAGTAAGGAGATTGAATCAGCAATTGAAAACCTCCCAACCAAGAAAAGCTTCTTCACAACCTAAGGTATTCACTGGAGAATTCTACCAACAATTAATGAGGAATTAATACCAATCCTTCTCAAACCCTTCCAAAAACTTTAAGAAGAGGGAACAATTATATCTCATTTTATGGGGCCAGCATTACCTTGATACCAAAGCCAAACAAGACAATATAAAACAGGAAAACTGTAGGCCAGTATCCCTGATGAACATAGATGCAAAACTCCTCAACATGATACTAGAAAACTGAATTCAACAGCAGATTAAAAGGATCTTAAACTATGATCAAGTGGGATTTATCCCTAGGATGGATACAAGTATGGTTCAATATAAATAAAACAATAAATGCGACACATCACATTGATAGAATGAAAGATAAAAATTATATGATTTCAATAGATCCAGAAAAAGCATATTCATCAATATTATTTTGTGATAACAATTCCCAACAAATTAGGTATAGAAGGAATGTACTTCAATATCATAAAGGCCATATATGACAAACCCACAGCTAATATTATACTCAAAGGTGAAAAGCTGAAACCTCTTCTAAGATCAGGAACAAGGATGTCCACTGTCTCCATTTTTATTCAGCATAATACTGTAGTCCTAGCCAGAGAAGTTAGTCAAGAAAAAGAAAAAATAAGTGTCCAAATTAGAAAGGAAGAAGTAAAATAGTCTGTTTGTAGACAGTATGATCTTTTTTTTTTTTTAAGATTTTATTTATTTATTCATGAGAGACGGAGAGAGAGAGAGAGAAGCAGAGGGAGAAGCAGGCTCCCAAAGAGCAGGGAGGCCGATGCGGGACTCAATCCCAGGACCCCCCGGGATCATGACCTGAGCCGAAAGCAGACGCTTAACCATCTGAGCCACCCAGGCGCCCTGTAGATGGTATGATCTTATACAGAAATAACTCTAGGGGCGCCTGGGTGGCGCAGTCGGTTAAGCATCTGCCTTCAAGCTCAGGTTATGATTCCAGGGTCCTGGGATCCAGCCGTGGGTCGGGTTGCCTTCTCGGTGGGGAGTCTGCTTCTTTCTCTCCCTCTGCCACTCTCCCTGCTTGTGCTCTCTCTCACACACAGACTCTTTCTCTCTCTCAAATAAATTAAAATTTTTTTATCACAAAATCTATTTTTATTTTAAACAATGAAATACCTGATATATCTTTATATTTTTCCTCTCTTTATTTGATAAAAATTTGGTACTAATTTTCCATAAAGAAGACAGAAAGATTATTTAATCCTCTCTGTCATGGTTAAGAAAAATGTGTTTTTTGTTTGTTTGTTTTTAACTAGAATGTATTATTTGTTTCAGGGGTACAGGTCTGTGATTCATCAGTCTTACACAACTCACAGCATTCACCATAGCACATACACTCCCCAATGTCCATCACCCAGCCACCTCATCCCTCCCACCCCCCTCAATTCAAGCAACCCTCAGTTTGTTTCCTGAGATTAATAGTCTCTTATATTTTGTCTCCCTCTGATTTCGTCTTGTTTCATTTTTCTCTCCCTTCCCCTATGATCCTCTGTCTTGTTTCTCAAATTCCTCATATCAATGAGATCATATGATACATGTCTTTCTCTGATTGACTTATTTCACTTAGCATAATACCCTCTAGTTCCATCCATGTCATTGCAAATGACAAGATTTCATCTTTGATGGCTGCATAATATTCCTGTGTGTGTGTGTGTGTGTGTGTGTGTGTGTGTGTGTGTGTGTGTACACACCAACTCTTCTTTATCCATCCGTTGATGGACATCTAGGCTCTTTCCATAGTTTGGCTGTTGTGGATATTGCTGCTATAAACACTGGGGTGCATGTGCCCCTTTGGATCACTACATTTTTATCCTTGGGGTAAATACCCAGTAGTGCAATTGCTGGGTAGTAGGGTAGCTCTATTTTCAACGTTTTGAGGAACCTCCATGCTGTTTTCCAGAGTGGCTGCACCAGCTTGCATTCCCACCAACAGTATAGGAGGGTTCCCCTTTCTCCGCATCCCTGCCAACATCTGTCATTTACTGACTTGTTAATTTTAGCCATTCTGACTGGTGTGAGGTGGTATCTCATTGAAGTTTTGATTTGTACTTCCCTGATGCTGAGCCATGTGGAGCACTTTTTTTGTGTATCTTTTGGCCATCTGGATGTCTTCTTTGCAGAAATGTCTGTCCGTGTCTTCTGCCCATTTCTTGATTGGATTATTTGTTCTTTGGGTGTTGAGTTTGATAAGTTCTTTATAGATTTTGGATACTAGCCTTTTACCTGATAGGTCATTTGCAAATATCTTCTCCCATTCTGTAGGTTGTCTCTTCGTTTTGTTGACTGTTTCTTTTGCTATGCAAAAGCTTTTAATCTTGATGAAGTCCCAATAGTTCATTTTTGCCCTTGCTTCCCTTGCCTTTGGAGATGTGTCTAGCAAGAAGAGGTCAAAAAGGTTGCTGCCTCTGTTCTCCTCAAGGATTTTGATGGATTCCTGTCTCACATGTAGGTCTTTCATCCATTTTGATTCTATTTTTCTGTGTGGTGTAAGGAAATGGTCCAGTTTCATTCTTCTGCATGTGGCTGTCCCATTTTCCCAACACCATTTGTTGAAGAGACTGTCTTTTTTCCATTGGACATTCTAAACTGCTTTGTCAAAGATTAGTTGGCCATAGAGTTTAGGGTCCACTTCTGGGCTCTCTATTCTGTTCCATTGATCTATGTGTTTGTTTTTGTGCCAGTACCATACTGTCTTGATGATTACAGCTTTGTATTGAGCTTGAAGTCCGGAATTGTGATGCCACCAGCTTTGCTTTTCTTTTGCAACATTCCTCTGGCTATTCGGGGTCTTTTCTGTTTCCATACAATTTTAGGATTATTTGTTCCATTTCTTTGAAAAAAATGATGGTATTTTGATAGGGATTGCTTTAAATGTGTAGATTGCTCTAGGAAGCATAGACGTTTTCACAATATTTGTTCTTCCAAACCATGAGCATGGAACGTTTTTCCGTTTCTTTGCATCTTCCTCAATTTCTTTTATGAGTATTCTATAGTTTTCTGAGTACACATTCCTTGCTTCTTTGGTTAGATTTATTCCTAGGTATCTTATGATTTTGGGTGCATTTGTAAATGGGATCAACTCCTTACTTTCTCTTTTTTCTGTCTTGTTGTTGGTGTATAGAAATGCCACTGATTTCTGTGCATTGATTTTATATCCTGCCACTTTACTGAATTCCTGTATGAATTCTAGCAGTTTTGGGGTGGAGTCTTTTGGGTTTTCCACATAAAGTATCATATCATCTGCAAAGAGTGGGAGTTTGATTTCTTCTTTGCCTATTCAGATGCCTTTTATTTATTTTTGTTGTCTGACTGCTGAGGCTAGGACTTCTAGTACTATGTTGAATAGCAGTGGTGATAGTGGACATCCATGCCATGTTCCTGACCTTAGGGGGAAAGCTCTCAGTTTTTCCCCATTGAGAATGATATTTGCTGTGGATTTTCATAGATGGCTTTTATGATATTGAGGTATGTACCCTCTATCCCTATACTCTGAAGAGTTTTGATCAAGAAAGGATGCTGTACTTTGTCAAATGCTTTTTCTACATCTATTGAGAGGATTATATGGTTCTTGTTCTTTCTTTTATTAATGTATTATATCACATGGATTGTTTTGCGCATGTTGAACCAACCTTGCAGCCCAGGGATAAATCCCACTTGGTCGTGGTGAATAATCCTTTTAATGTACTGTTGGATCCTGTTGACTAGTATTTTGGTAAGAATTTTTGCATCCATTTTCATCAAGGATATTGGTCTGTAATTCTTCTTTTTGATGGGGTCTTTGTCTGGTTTGGGGATCAAGGTAATGGTGGCCTCTTAAAACGTGTTTGGAAGTTTTCCTTCCACTTCTATTTTTTTGGAACAGTTTCAGAAGAATAGGTATTAATTCTTCTTTAAATGTTTGGTAGAATTCCCCTGGGAAGCCATCTGGCCCAGGGCTCTTGTTTGTTGGGAGATTTTTGATGACTGCTTCAATTTCCTTAGTGGTTATAGGTCTGTTCAGGTTTTCTATTTCTTCCTGGTTCAGTTTTGGTAGTTGATACATCTCTAGGAATGCATCCATTTCTTCCAGATTATCTAATTTGCTGGCATATAGTTGCTCATAATATGTTCTTATATTTGTTTGTATTTCTTTGGGGTTGGTTGTGATCTCTCCTCTTTCATTCATGATTTTGTTTGAGTCATTTCTCTTTTCTTTTTGATAAGTCTGGTCAGGGGTTTATCAATGTTATTAATTCTTTCAAAGAACCAGCTCCTCGTTTTGTTGATCTGTTCTACTGTTCTTTTGGTTTCTATTTCATGGATTTCTGCTCTGATCTTTATTATTTCTCCTCCTGCTGGGTTTGGACTTTATTTGCTGTTCTTTCTCCAGCTCCTTTAGGTGTAGGGTTAGGTTGTGTATTTGAGACTTTTCTTGTTTCTTGAGAAAGGCTTGTATTGCTACATACTTTCCTCTTAGGACTGCCTTTGCTGCATCCCAAAGATTTTGAGCATTTGTGTTTTCATTTTCCTTGGTTTCCATGAATTTTTTTCATTCTTCTTTAATTTCCTGGTTGACCTATTCATTCTTTAGTAGGATGCTCTTTAGCCTCCATGTATTTGAGTTCTTTCCAACTTTCCTCTTGTGATTGAGTTCTAGTTTCAGAGCACTGTGGTCTGAAAATATGCAGGGAATGATCCCAGTCTTTTGGTACTGGTTGAGACCTGATTTGTGACCTAGGATGTGATCTATTCTGGAGAATGTTCCATGGGCACAAGAGAAGAATGTGTATTCTGTTGCTTTGGGATGGAATGTTCTGAATATATCTGTGATGTCCATTTGGTCCAGTATGTCATTTAAAGTCTTTATCTCCTTGTTGATCTTTTGCTTAGATGATCTGTCCATTTCAGTGAGAGGTGTGTTAAAGTCCCCCACTACTATTGTATTGTTGATGTTTTTCTTTGCTTTTGTTATTAATTGGCTTATATAATTGACTGCTTCCATATTAGGGGCATAGATATTTGGAATTCTCAGATCTTCTTCTTGAATAAACCCTTTAAGTATGATATAGTGTCCTTCCTCATCTCTTCTTAACAGTCTTTGGTTTAAAATCTAATTTGTCTGATATAAGAATTGCCACCCCAGCTTTCTTTTGGTGTCCATTAGCATGGTAAATGGTTTTTCACCCCTTCACTTTTAATCTAGAGGTGTCTAAAATGAGTGTCTTGCAGACAGCATATTGATGGGTCTTGTTTGTTTATCCAATCTGATAGCCTGTGTCTTTTGATTGGGGCATTTAGCCCATTTGCATTCAGGGTAACAATTGAAAGATATGAATTTAGTGCCATTGTATTGCCTATAAGGTGACTGTTACTGTATATTGTCTGTGTTCCTTTCTGGTCTATGTTACTTTTAGGCTCTCTCTTTGCTTAGAGGACCCCTTTCAATAGTTCTTGTAGGGCTGGTTTCGTGTTTGCAAATTCCTTTAGTTTTTGTTTGTCCTGGAAGCTTTTTATCTCTCCTTCTATTTTCAATGACAGCCTAGCTGTGTATAGTATTCTTGGCTGCATATTTTTCTCCTTTAGTGCTCTGAAGATATCATGCCAGTCCTTTCTGGCCTGCCAGGTCTCTGTGGATAGGTCTGTTGCCAATCTAATGTTTCTACCATTTTAGGTTACAGATCTCCTCTCCCGAGCTGGTTTCAGGATTTTCTCTTTGTCTCTGAGACTCATAAGTTTTACTATTAGATGTAAGGGTGTTGACCAATATTTGTTCATTTTGAGGGGGTTTTCTGTGGCTCCTGGATTTTGATGCCTGTTTCCTTCCCCAAATTAGGGAAGTTCTCTGCTCTAATTTGCTCCAATATATCTTCTGCCCCCTCTCTCTTTCTCTTCTTCTGGGATCCCAATTATTCTAATATTGTTTCATCTTATGGTATCACTTATCTCTCAAATTCTGCCCTTGTGATCCTGTAGTTGTTTATCTCTTTTTCTCAGCTTCTTTATTTTCCATCATTTGGTCTTCTATATCACTAATTCTCTCTTCTGCCTCATTATTCTAGCAGTTAGATCCTCCATTTTGGATTGCATCTCATTAATAGCCTTTTTGATTTCGACTTGGTTAGATTTTAGTTCTTTTATTTCTCCAGAAAGGGTTTTTCTATTATCTTCCGTGCTTTTTTCACGCCCATCTAGTATCTTTAAAATTGTCATTCTGAACTCTAGTTCCAACATCTTACTAATGTCTGTATTGATTAGGTCCCTGGCAGTCGTTACTGCCTCTTGTTCTTTCTTTTGAGGTGATTTTTCTGCTTGTCATTTTGTCCTGAGGAGAATAGATGAATGAGAGAACAAAATGCTAACAGGGTAACAACAGCCCCAGAAAAATATACACTAAACAAATCAGAAGACACCTGAAACTGGGGGAAAAGAAAGGGAAAGAAAGAAAGAAGAAAAAGATAAAGATAAAAAAACAAAACAAAACAAAAGAAAAAAACAGAATATGATCATATATGATCAGACTGGTGCATAGATCAATGCCACACACTAGATTTTGGGCATAGGTGTGTTAGAAGAAAGTGCCTCCCAAAATTTTAATGAAAGAAAAGCTTATATATGTACAAAAATAAGGGTTATTACAATGAAGGGATGGAGTATGAGTGTAAAGATGAAAATTATAAAAGATTTTATAAAAGGAATTGATAAGATAAGAAGTTGGTTGAAAAAATAAAGAAGAGGATTTAAAAAAAAAAGAAGAGAATGTGATCAGGCAGGAGACTAGGACAAAGCCATACACTAGAGATTTATAGTATATTTTGGTCTGTTAGAAATAACTGTATCCCCAAATTTTAAAGAGAGAACAACTTATATATATATATATATATATATATATATATATATATATATATATATATATATATATATATAAAATAAAGTTAACTACTATGAAGGGATAGAATATGACTCTAAAAATGAAAAATAAAAAAGATTTTTTTAAAAAAGGGATTGATGTTGGTTGACAAAGGGAAAAAGAAAAATTAAAAAAAAAGTAAATTTAAAAAATTAAGTTTGAAAGAGTAAAGAATCATGGGAAAAAAGCCATGAATTCTATGTGCAGTATTCCCTTAGCTCTGGAGTTCTGCGGTTCTCACTGATCGGTAAACTTGGTCTTGGCTGACTGTTCTTGCTGATCTTCTGGGGGTGGAGCTTGTTGGCAGTGGTTCTTAAATGTCTTTGCTGGAGGCAGAATTGCCCCGCCCTTGTTGGGGGCCGGGCTAAGTAATCTGCTCGGGTTTTCTCTTGGGAGCTTTTGTTCCCTGCAGGCTTCCCATACAGAGTGAAAATGGCAGCTTCCTAATCTCTGCCCTGGGAGAGCTGAGCGCTTGGGGCCCTACTCCTCAGTGCGCCCCCAGAGAAAAGTAGTTAGTCACTCCCATCTCCCTGGTCTCCGGCCGCACTCCCTGCTCACCCGGCCTGTGACCGAGCATTTCTATCTCTGGCACATGACCCCATGTGGTGTCTCCAAACCCAGCAGATCCCTGTGGTGCGCACCCGCACCACTCCTCCAGGGGTAGGAAGGGGAGTCTCCCTGATCTGCTGCTTGTTGGGTCCCTGCTGGAAGAGCAGTGGCCCAGCTGTGCCACGGATCACGGTTTATGGCAACCCTGAGCTGAGAGCCCGCTCCTCGGCTCCATCTCTGCAGTCGGCTTCCCCACTCTGATACCTGGGAGCTCTGCTGCACTCAGGCACCTCGGTCTTTCTGTGTCCCCGAGGGTCCTGAGACCACACTGTCCCAGAGAGGGTTCCACCCCCCGCTTAGCTACTGGAGCGACATCCCTCAGCAGAACCGACTTCTAAAATTTCCGATTTTGTGCTCTGCGGCTCTATCACTTGCCAGTAGCGGCTGACTGAGGCCCCCACCCCTGCCGTCTATCCTCCCGAATATTGCTTCACTTCTCCGCACGTCCTACCTTCCAGAAAGTGGTCGCTTTTCTGTTCAGCGAGTTGCTGCTATTCTTTTCTTTGATCTCCTATTGAATTTGTAGGTGTTCAGAATGGTTTGATCCCTATGTAGCTGAATTTCTGGGACCAGACCAAATTTAGGTCTTCTACTCCTCCGCCATCTTGCTCCTCCCCCCTCCCACTGTTTATAACCTATTGTAATCCTTCAAGGCCCAGCTCAAATGTTACCTCTTTTACAAGATCTTCTTCAGCCCCTCCAGACAGAATTAGCACTGTCCTCCTCATAGTACTTATTTGCATGATTCTACTTGTATCATAGTAATTGATATTTTTCTCCTGCTGCACTGGTATGTTACATCTCAAAGCTTCTCCCTACCACTTACCCACACATAGAAGAAAGGCCCACAGTTGGCTGCTTGCCTATTTGTGAGGCCTCCCTGTCAATCCTGATTTATTCCCAGTTTTCTGCAGTTTCTGAAGCTGGTCTATATGTTTTCCTGTGGAAATGGATAGCTGGTTAAAGAAAGAGAATGATAACTAAACTCTTGTTACCTGACCGGAGGTATAAACTCTCTCTTCAGAAAGTGTGGACTCTGGAAACAGACTTCAGAGTTTGAAAACTGGCTCTACCACATTAGTTTTGTGACACTGAGCTTGTCTCAGTGCCTTAGATTCCTTATCTGTAAAATGGGACTAATAAGAGTTCACTAATTTATAGAGCTGTTTTGAAGATAATGATGAGATAATCCTTGTGAAGCACTTAGAACAGGGCCTGGCACAGATAAAGTGCTCAAATAATGGTATCTCTTACCATTATCATCATTGTCATTATTATCATTACCATTTTCTCATTTTGTCAATAATAATTCAGCATATTCCAGAACCTAGAAATAGTTTCCCTTGGCATAGGGTCTAGTTCAGAGTCTCCATTGCTGCTATCATTCCATCCCCTATTTCCTTGCGTCAGGAAATGGTTCTTCCCCATGTGGAAGGTAGTGGCCTCTTTGAGATTGTGTATGTGGATCATCTTTATGAGATTGGACCTCCCTAAATGTATTGAGATGGTAACAATGCTGTTATGTCCTGAAGGCACAGCCAACCCCTGTGGTGTCTTCTAAAGTAGAGCAGGGATAAAATTTCCTAGGGTCTTTCTATTAGAAGAAAGTATTCAAATAGAAACATGTAACTGAGATGTTGGGCCTAAAGCATGTGAGAGAAGAAATTCATGTCACTGTTCACTTCATTGTTCTGAAAGGGTAAATGTGCTTAAGGTTACTCCTAAATGCTAGAGGTTTACAGGTGGCCTCTGCCATAAGCATGTCCTGGAAGCACGTGATCTAGTTATGTGGCTCTTTTGTGCTTATGTCCCTACTATTATTTGTGAGCCTTTGGTAAATTTTTGTTTGAATGTTCTAGTCTTATGGCAATTGTGGTAGGGTTAATAAAAGCAGGGCTATATACCTACCTTGCTACAGAGTAAGGAAACTATAGAGGGAATCCTTTTGGCCCTGATCCCTATAATGGTGGCAGCACTGATTGGTGACAGGTTCTCAAGGAGAAGAAAGTTCTCTGGGGAAAAAAGTCTTTGCAGCAAAACTTAGCCCTTCCTTCCCACATAAAAACTCTTACCTCACTGCCCTCTTAGAGCATAATAGCATAAGTAATAACTAACAATTACAGAGTGTTTATTATGTCCCAGGCACTGAAATAAGTATACCATCTCATGTAACCCTCACGACAACCTCATGAAGTAGGTACTATTATTATTCCCATTTTATTGAGGAGAAAACTTGAGGTATAGAGAGATTATGAATTTGCTCAAGGTCCTACAGTTGATAAGAAGCAGAACTGAGATTCAGACCTGGCTATCTGACTCCAAAGCCTGCATTTCTTTTAACATTTTACTATGGAGAGTTTAAAACATAAGCCAAAGTTAAAAAAAAATAAACAGTATAATGTACTCCCCATGTGCCTATCACCCAGCTTGAACATTTACCACCCATTATGTCCGTTCTTGTTTCATCTGTACCCCTACCCACATCCCCAACTAAAACACATGTATGTCATTTCATCCATAAATGTTTCAGTATACATCTCTAAAAGATAAGGACTTTAAAGCCAAAATTACGATACCATAATCATACCTGAAAGAAAACAAAACAAACAGTAATTCCTTAAGATCACTATCTAGTCAATGTTTAAATTCTCCATCATTTTTTTAAAAATCAGGATTCAACAAGATATATGTATTATAACTGCTCAACATGTTTCTCAAGTCTCATTTGGCCAAACAGAACCTCTATTCTTAACCACTACACTCTGATCTAGGTTTTCTATTATGAAGAAAGGTGACAGTTTCCTTACAGCAGGAGTTTTCAATCAAGGATGAACAGCTTTAAGGGACTCTATGAATCTCTTAAAATTAGTTTTTAAAATTTTTCATGTATTTGTGTGGGTTAATTTGTCTAGGGAGAGTATCCTTGGCTCTCCTAAGAGTCTCAAAGCTTTAAGTAAGACTCAGAACAACTGAAAAGTAGGTACTATTGTCACAGAAAATTGTGGACCACAAAAGCTAAGGGAAGAACATGGCTAGTTGGAGGTTTCTTTATGAGGATGGAGAATGAAGTTAAATTCTGTTAAGTTTATTAACTTTAAATTTGAGAGATTTTAACAAATTACTTTTGAGAGAAATAGAAATCATTAAGGATTAACTGGTGTCTCTTTAAAAAGAAGAGAATTATAATTGGGGACTCTTAAGTTCCTTTTAAATTACATATCCCTTTTAATAAAGCATCTTGGTATATTATGGTTTTACTAAATTGTGGTGGTGAAAATCAAACTCGCATCTTGAACTGAATTCCCTATTTTATGGGATCTGTGACTCCACATGAATTGGGCTAGATAGAGACTGATTTTGCGAGATATCAGTGATTTGTTCCACAATAATAGCTCCATTGACAATGTGTAAAATTTTTCAATATTATGTGTGCGTGTATAAAAATGAAATGGTAATGAAGTTAGCTTTAATCTTCCCTCTTTGCACCACCTTTTCCTAGATGAAATCCAACATCAAACACCCAATGGTATTATCGCCAGCAGTATGGAACCCCCCAAGCTACCACAATACCCCAAACTGCCTATTCAGAGGAGTGGAGAAGCTGACACTGGGAGGAAGTCTCCAAGTAGCAGGCCTGTTTCAGATGGCAAGTTGGAGTCCTGTCCTGAAGTGGATGTGGGGAAGCTGGTGTCTAGGCTGCAGGATGGAGGGACCAAGGCCATACCAAAGGCCACCAATGGACCTGTGCCAGGCTCTGGGCCCACCAAAGCCCCCTCTTTCCACATAAAGAGACCAGCTCCTCGACCCCTGGCTCACCACAAGGAGGGTAAGTGCTTGGGAATCTCATTGGAATCAGAACTGAAACCAACTATTTTGCACCCTAATATCTTTCTGAGGTTGGAGATATTTAAGTAGGGATTTGTTTCCAGTTTACTACCACCAATATTGGAATGGTGGGTAAGAACATAAAAGCCATTCACAATAATCACTAGAGTGTAAACTTAATGAGGGTGGGGATTTGGGGCCTATTTTATTTACTTCTATATCCCAAGTGCTTAGACAATGCTTGACTGTCACAAGGTAAGCACTCATTGTAGAATAAATTAATAATAATGATGTTTTTATCAATATTATTATTGCTGCTGTTGCCGTTAAGTATCTGCTGTGTCCCTGGCACTGTACTAGGTACTGACAAATTATTTCCGATCCTCACAACCTTACTGTGAAGAATGTATTACTGTTTTTTTTTTTTTCTACTAGAAAGCTGGGGATCCTAGAGCTAAGTGACTTGCCAAAGATTCACAGTTACTAACTAGCAGAGCTGGGATCTCAATCTTATCAAGTCTGGCAGGTAACAAAGCCTGTGTTATTTCCAATAAGGCAGAACTATCACTTTTCCTTTGTATAAGAAGCTTTGAAATTGGTGAACTGATGGTTTCTCATTCTCACTTTTCAGATTAGCCAAGATAGGGACAAAGGGACACAACTTCTGCAAAACTCTGGACTTTTTAAATTACAAATTCAAGATGTGGCTTACTTTGGTAAATTTAATTGGAGACTCATGTTTGGAGGTTGGGGCTAATCCAGAGAGTATCTGGAGGGCAGTACATAATTCTATGATGATAATATGATATAATGGACAGAATATGGACTTTGATATCAGAAAGGCTCAGACCCAAATTGTGGCTCTTTTACTTTCTAGCTAGATGCCCTTCTAAAAATGTGCCTTGTTTTTTATCCTGTCCTGTTCCAGAAAGAATTTAAGGCTTTCACAATATAGAAAATACAGGAACTTAAAAATAGTAAGAATAATTTATTCAACAAGTATTTATTGAGTACTTGTTGTGTGCCTGGCCCTATCCTAGGCATTAAGGACATAAGAATGAATAAGAGATACAAGGTCCCTACTCTCTTGAGGCTTATATCAGGGCTTAGCGAACTATGGCCTTAACTGAAAAATATCAAAAGAAAAATAATATGTCATGACTCATGAAAATTATATGAAATTAAAATTTCTGTACCCATCAACAGAAACACAACACCTCATTTACATATTGTCTAAAGCTACTTTCACACTAAAACAGCAGAATTAAGTAGTAGCAACAGAGATCTTATGGCCTACAAGTCCTAAAATATTAGCTATCTGATACTTTACAGAAAATGCTTGCTGACTTCTGCCTTAGATTCTAGAGAGTACAGGTGAGAAAAAATGAAGCCAATAGAGGGAAAAAAGGTAGGATAGTAGGGATATGGAAAGAATGGAGTTAGTACACAAAATGTTTGCTATGAAGCCTTACACACTTGCTGGAACAGTGTCACAGATTTGGCTCCAAACTTTCTAGAGAAAATGAAAAGCGAAAGAACTTAATAGTCATGTAAATCCATGCTCTTAAGGTAACAACAAGCAAGTTGTTCAAAAAAGCACAACTCATCCATTTTTGAAGCCAGAGAATATTTCTAAGAAGCATTTTCTCTCAAGGATTGTTGCATATAAAAACCTCAATATGGGCTGATTGCATTGTCTCAGAGCACAATTCAATAAAAGCTATTCTATGGGGGTCTGATAAGATTTCCACTAAGTAACTGACTCTGTGAATTCTTTGGCTTGACCCAGTGATGCATTTGTCTGTATGATTAATAGTTAAGTTATTTAAAATCTGCACACCTTGGTTTCTATATCTATCTATATCTATATCTCCTATAAATAGAAACAGCTCATCCCACAGAATTATTGCTAAGGTTAAAAAAAATAACAAAATATCTGCCATGTAATCAGTATTCAAAATATGTTATTAATTCCCTTTCTCTGCCCTTGCCCTTCTTAAGATTTGCCTATTCAAGGAAATAGCCAATTAAGACCAGACTTCTATGTGGACACAACTTCAATTTATAAGTCATGTGTTGACCTTCACATCAATCTGTTAGAGAGTTGGGTAACTCAAGTTATATTCATCACAGTGAAGTTTGTTTTGCCTGCTGCCAAGTCTTGAGGTCAGCCAGATCCTGTAAGTTTAGCACACACAGTAACAGCCCTCCCTAACCATCATCTACTGCAAAGTTAAATTCCAGAGGCATTCCCCCTTCCCCTTCCTCCACAGTCCTGCTCCAGACTTCTGGCAGCAACTAACAGTTTCAGTCAATGAAAGTACTGATCTTGCTGTCAAGTATCAGCCAACCTATCTAAGTTTGGGCCACATCATTGCCTGCTTTTGCTTTCTGTCTTAAATCAGTCAGCAACAGGCTAGGGTGATGCAGCTTTTTTCAAAGCCCTATGCCTCCAGCCTTAGCCACAGAAATCAGAACTGAGGTAGTGGTTTTGGCCTTGGTGGAAAATCAGCTAAACTTCTGCCTCTTTGCTGGTTTTTTTTTTCAAGTTTTTATTTAAATTCCAGTTAGTTAACATACAGTGTAACATTCATTTTAGGAGTAGCATTTTGTGATTCATCACTTAAATATAACACCCAGTGCTCATCACAAGTGCCCTCCGTAATATCCATCACCCATTTAGCCCATCCCCCACACACACCTGCCCTGCAGCAACCCTCAGTTTGTCCTCTATAGTTAAGAGTCTGATTTATGGTTTGCCTCTCTCTTTGTTTCCCCGTATGTTCATCTGTTTTGTTTCTTAAATTCCACATAATGAGTGAAATCATATGGTACTTGTCTTTGACTAACTGACTTATTTCGGTTAGCATAATACACTCTAGCTCCATCCACATTATTGAAATGGCAGGATTTCATTTTTTTGATAGCTGAGTAATATTCCATTGTATATATATACCATGACTTCTTTATCCATTCATCAATCAATGGACATTCAGGCTCTTTCCATAATTTGGCTACTGTTTATAATGCTGCTATAACCATCAAAATTCTAGAGGAAAACACAGGCAGAAACCTCTTTGACATTAGCCGTAGCAACTTCTTACTTACTGTGCCACTCTCATGTCTCCCATCTCCATCCCTTGTATCAATCCAACATTTGAGTGGACTTGATATTCTTTACATTTTTCCTTAGCAATTAAAAATAGCACACACAAGGTGCATGTTAAATTGCATTGTTCCATGGCAATCAACTTAAAATAAAAATCAGTATTGTTTGCTGATATAATTTAGTCAAGGACTCTTTTTTTTGCAGACATAGAACTAGATGCTTTCTCTTTTTCTATTGTATTCTATTGTGATAGACCTATGAGATAGGTTTTTCCCCTCATTTCACGTTTATTTCCCCATTAAGGAAAAACTGAGGCTCAGAGAAGTGAAACAACTTCCCAGAGTCACCCACGTTGTAAGATATGGAGACAGAGCTTGAACCTTGGCTTCTTTTGAGTATCACATTTTTATTTCTTAAACAGCTTTAGCTACTTTGTCCTTTCTATTTTCTAAAAAGCATTAGCTTTTAGGAGAGCAAAATTATACAAGCCAATATCCTGCCCTCCTTTGACAGCACTGCTTCTAACCAGGCCTGGCTTTGGAGAGGGCTTTTGTGTAGTTTCTACAAAGGGACTTAGGATGTTCCTTTTGAGAGTAGGGTGGGGAAGAGATCTACTTACATGCATTTGTTCATTTATTCGGGCATAGTGCTATGCAGTGGGAGAGAAAAAGATGAAAGGCCATGCATGGTCCCTGCCCTCCAGAGGGCAGAGGATGGTGAGGCTGGCATGTAAGCAACCAGTCCCAGTCCAGTATGACCCATGTTCTGACGGGGGTGAGAATAAATTCCTGTTGGAGCATGGGGCAAGGAGCGCTTCACTCTGCCTTGGGTTCTGAGATAAAAGTGAAGCATATATCCACACTGGAAGCCTATAATACATGTGTTTAGGATCCCTTCTTAACTCTTTCCTCTGTCTTGACCAGAGAGAAAAGACTACATTCTGATGGTGTGTTCTAGGGTTTGGAGAAAGAGTGCTTGTAAGGCCTTGCTCAGCTACAGGGCCATCAATTCTCCACTGGGTTAACTATTGCAGTGAGTAGCATTTGCATCAGCTCCAGAAGCATTAGAAACAGACCTGTCCTTGAAATAATTGGCTGTGCTGGCCTTTATCCACGTTTGCTTGTTTGGATTCATTATGCTTTAGTAATCTACTGTGTTTGGTTTTCATGCTCTGCCTTTCCTGGAGCCTAACTCCCAAGTGATCCAAAAGAGTAATTAGTGGCTACAGGAGAAGAGAGGCTTTCAGGTGAGCATGGCAGAATTTCACAGAAAGTAAGAGATGATTCTAGAAAACTGGGGGAATGTACAAGGAGAAAGAACCTCCCCTTACCGTGCTTTCAGATTTGGTGTAGATGGATATAAGAAAAGGTGGGAGAAAGTTGTTTAAGGTTGAAGACTGATAGCCATGAGGTACTAAGAAATCAACAAGTGCTAAGATTGGTTATAGTCATTTTACAGAGAATGTGGAGGGAGAGAAGAGGTTGGGCTGGAGAGGGAGGTAAAATTTGTAGTAAAAGTCAGGTGTGGACCAAAGTTAAAAAGAAATTAAGAGGAAGTACAGTTTGGTAGAAAGATCATAGGCTCAGAAGGCTTAGTGAAGTCTCAGATGTGACAAGCTTCAGTCTCCGAGATAGGATTTTGAATCCTAGCTCTGCCTCAGAGCTGTGGGACCTTTGGCAAGCCACAACCTCTCTGAGTCTTAGTTTTCTTATTTGTAAAATGAAGATAATAATTATGCCCATAGGATTGTTACAACAATGGAATGAGGCATCCATTTGCTTGGCACGTAGTGAGTACTCAGTAAGTGGTAGCAATTGTTTTGCTTTTATAGGAAGCTAAGTACTAGCTACATAATCTTAGATAAACTTAACTTCTTTGAGCCAGTTTTATTAACTGTAAATGGGGACAATGCTTACATTGTAAGAAACATTTTTTGTGGGTATAAAGTAAGATTAGGTATACAAAACATTTATGCAATAATACAATAGAAGTTCAAAAAATGATATTGCTACTGGATGGGCAACAACCTCTCAGGAAACTGGCAGCCAAAGAAGATGGTACATGTTTATTCTTTTGTATTTTGGAGCGTGTGAGAAGCTGAAGCCTCAAACATAGATGACATCTAAGAGCTCAGAGCTACTTTTTCCACCCTCAAACTTTCTGACCATGCCAAATACTGAGAAAGAGGAGGACCATTGTTGAGGGGAAGAGACAAGGAAGGATATTTCGCCATCCCTCAAGGTCTACCTCAAGTCCTGTTCCTTCCATGAAGCTTCCTGACAGTTCTGCCCCAGGGAACTCTACCTTACCTCATTTCTTCTGACATTCAAGTTTGACCCTTTAATGTGGATGCTGAGTTACAGTATTCACAATTGTTTTCTAAATGTATGACTTCATTGTCCAATTCTGTTTTAAGCCCCTGGAGGGCAAAGTCTGTGTCATATCACTTGTAAGAGCATAAGGCTGGGCACAAAAGCCCTCAAGAAACACAGCGTGTCTTTCAATTTAGGTTCCAGAATAGCCCTGAAATTTGGCCATATCATGTTTGTGTGTGTGTCAAAGATGTCGCAACTGGGAACTTAAAAAAGAAAATCTCTTTATGTTGTCTTCTAATGGACTGAACTACATTTTTCTTTACTCAGTAAATATTTATGGAATACCAGTTATGTGCAAAGCAATTTACTTGGACTTTTGGTGACTACAGAGATGAATCCCACCTGGATCTTGCTATCATCTTGCTTCCGTTCTAATAGGGGACATAGAGCCACCAAAACAAAGAGCCCTGATTCAAAGTACAAGATGATTAGTGCCTGAGGAGTCAGAGAAAAGAATTTGGAGCATCTTAGGCTTGGAGCACTTAAGCTGAATCTTGATAGATGATGTAAATTTAGGTGTTTGGGAATAGGGTAAAGGGAATCTGGGGAACATATGATCAATTGTGAAACATGTATATGGAACAACAAATAATACTGTTTGTGTGGACTGTAGCATATGTGAAGAGAAATGGTGGAAAGCTAGATCAGAAAGATCAGTTGAAGCCAAGTGGAAGAGGATAGTGACTTTCAGGTTAAAAATGATTGAGTTTATTCTGCAGGCAACACTGAACTATGGAGTCTAAATCTAAATCTATCTATCAAGAGATTTTTTTCAAGCTGGTTAAGTACATCATCAGAACTGGCTTCTAAAATACTCCAAAAGCAGCATTTAAAAGTCAGCAGGGAGAGATATAGGTCTATAGACTTATATCATGAACCCATTGATCTGTAAAACAGTCCAAGTCCACGTTGCACAGCTATTGAAATGATCTTGTCAAGGTTACACAGCAAGTTTGTTTTAGTATTAAGACTGGAATCTAGGTCTCTTGACTCCCAGTTATATTACTCTTCCATCTCTGCCTCCTCAGTTTGATATTGTGGTTTTACTGTGGCAAATTGGAATAAGAGAGAACATCACTGGGGTGTTTTAACCAAGAAATCCCTTTGCTGTGACTTCAAAGTTTGACTTGTAATGAATCATCAATAAAGAGCCTAATGTTTGTTTTCCAAGGCCTTGGGTTGATGTCCATTTGGATTTGGCTGTAAGTTGGAAAGAAATGGGATTCATATTTTAGGAGGCATCATCTGGTTCTTTTATCAAGAAAAGCAATCGCCCTAAGACGGACCCAGGTTTGGGTAGAAGTATTTTCTGGTTTGACCACAGCATACTCTTCCTGTCCAACACCCCCTCCACTATCCATTTGAAATGGAACAGCATTATCAGCTCTGGTCATTTTGATCTGCAGTGACCAAGTTAGCATTATGTGGCCTAGTGGTTCCTAACTCTGGCTACACATAGCATCACCTGGGGAACTTTTTGTTTTTGTTTTAAGATTTATTTATTTATTTCAGAGAAAGAGTGCAGGGGAAGAGGGGCAGAGGGAGAGAGAAACTCAAGCAGAGTACACACCCAGAGCAGAGTCTGACGCAGGGCTTGATCTCACAACCCAGAGATCACAACCTGAGCTGAAACCAAGAGTTGGATGCTCAACCAACTGCACCACCCAGGTGTCCCACCTGGGGAACTTTTAAACATACCCATACTCAAGTCCTACCCTATTCAATTAAACTAGGATCTCTGGGGATTGGGTCCAGATACTATATGATTTTCATGTTCCCAATGTATAGCCAAGGTTGAAAACCACTGGTACTTGGGACTACCTGGACTTCAGAAATCAGATGTATCTGAATCTATTACCAATTACCTATGAGGTTACTTCTTATCTCTGTGTCTCTGTTTTCACAACTGTAGAATAGGAATAATACTTTCTACCTTGGAAGGTTATAACCCATGTTAAATGAGAATGTATGCATAAAATACTGAGTATAGTATCCTAACATCTAGAATAGAGCAGGTGTTCAATAAAAGCCAAAATTTTTACCAGCTATTTTATTACCATTACTATTATTTTTACCATTTATAATTTTTATATGACTAATAATAACAAAACAGCAGGCACTAGGAAAAACAGTGGATGCAGAAACAAGAGATAGGAGTTTCAACCCTCACTCTATCACTTACCTAACTACGTGACTTGAATTAGTTTGTCTTTCTGAACCTCAATTTTGTTCTCTATGAAATGAAGAAGATAAGACCCATCACTGTTTCTCTCCCAAGATTATTGTGAACATCAAATAGTTATCTGGAAGAGTGCTTTGAATGGTATAAAGTGTGTTAGAAAAATCAGATTATTATTATAATTTTGGTCATTTTTTAGCTGCAATTCTGTGTACCCAGCCTGGTGCTAAGGGGAATGTCATGTTCAGAAATATAAGATACAGTCTAGATGGGGAGACAGAATTTGTATGTGTGTACACAAATAATTCCTCCATTAGAATACCAATCATACTGTATTATCATTATCTCTTTTCATATCTGTGTCCCTCACCAGAATGGCTGGCTAGCTGGAGGAATTAAAAAAACCCACAAGGCAATATATAAGTACTTCATGAGTGTTTATATGGATGGAAATCACCTATGTCACCAGAACTGTTCAGAGGGGTGAAATCTGAGCTGTTTTGAGGGTTGGTTACAGTACAGATAAGACATGAGAACTGGGGCATATATCAGGCAGGAAGCAAAACAGAGTCTAACACTTACTTACTCCTCATATATGCTAGGCACTGTCAATAGGCTTATTTAGTCCTTACAATCACCTGGTGGGGAGAGGTTATTATACCCACTTCCTGGATGAAGACACTGATGGTCAAAAAGGGGAAATAACTGCCCAGAGTCCAATAGCTTGGAAGTAGCAGAACAAGGCCTCAAAATCAGGACTACCCAACTCCAAACTTTCAGTACTTTCCACCATACCATACCAGCTCACCTAGAAGTAAGAATCAAGGGCTGGCAGGGTGCCTGGGTGTCTCAGTCAGTAAGCATCTGCCTTTGACTCAGGTCATGATCCCAGGGTCCTGGGGTCAAATCCCACATTGGGCTCACTGCTCAGCAGGGAGTCTGCTTCTCCCTCTGCTTCTGCCCTCCCCCCTGCTCATGCTCTATCTCTCAAATAAATAAATAAAATCTTTAAAAAAAGAATCAAGGGCTTGCTTTGATAGGGCAATTAGGAGACCAGTTTGACTAGAGTAGAGCTGGAAGATAAAGTCCAGATTTGCTGCCTGGGATTATAATTTGGGAGCAGCTCATAGAGGGCCTTGAATTTATAGTAAAGAATTTGAACTTTATCCTATACATTTTTTTTTAGAGTATGAAATCCTTTTTTTTAAAATTTTTAAAATTTTATTATGTTAGTCACCATACAATACATCATTAGTTTTTGATGTGGTGATCCACAATATCCTATACATTTTATAGCTACTGTATGATCTTCAAGAAGAAAAATGATGTTAAAATACTTAGGGTAAACCTTTTAACAGTATTACATAGATTAAAGTTAATATTTTTTATATTTACTTTAAAATTTTATAGAAGAAAAATTGAGACTATAAAGATGTACTAAACAAAAAATCAAGAAATATCAAAATCACCAACAATATTTTTCTCCTCAATTTTTTAAGTTTTTATTTAAATTCCAGTTAGTTAACATACAGTATAGTATTTGTCTCAGGTGAACAATTTAGTGATTCAACACTTACATACGACACCCTGCGCTCATCACAACAAGCGCACTCCAGGGGTGCCTGGGTGGCTCAGTTGCTAAGTGTCTGCCTTTGACTCAAGTCATGATCCCAGGGTCCTGGGATTGAGCCCCACATCAGGCTCCCTTTTCGGCAGGGAGCCTGCTTCTCCCTCTGCTGCTCCCCCAGCTTGTGCTCTCTCACTCTGTCAAATAAATAAATAAAATCTTTTTTTAAAATTTTATTTATTTATTTGACAGAGAGAGAGAGAGCGAGAGCAGGAACACAAGCAGGAGGCGTGGGAGAGGGAGAAGCAGGCTTCCCGCCGAGCAGGGAGCCCGATGTAGGACTCCATCCCAGGACCCTGGGATCATGACCTGAGCTGAAGGCAGACGCTTAACGACTGAGCCACCCAGGCGCCCAATAAATAAAATCTTAAAACGAAACAAGGGCACTCCTTAATCCCCACCACCTATTTACCCAACCCCCCTACCTCCCCTCTGGTAACCATCAGTTCTCTATAGTTAAGAGTCTGTTTCTTGGTGTGCAACTCACATTTTTCCCCTATGATCATTTGTTTTGTTTCTTAAATTCCACATATTAGTGAATTCATAGTATTTGCCTTTCTCTGACAGACTTATTTTGCTTACCATAGTACTCTGTAGCTCCATTCACATCATTGAAAAGAGCAAGATTTAGTTCTTTATTATGGGTGAGTAATATTCCACTGTGTGTGTGTGTGTGTGTGTGTGTGTGTGTGTGTGTGTGTGTATATATATATATATATAAAATATTGTATATATATGTATACATATATACTCCATTGTGTATATATACAATATAATATAATATATACGATATTCCATTGTGTGTGTGTGTATATATGTATATATATATATATATATATACACACACACACATAAAGATATCATATCTTTTTTTTCCAAGTTTTGCTTTAAATTCCAGTTAATATACAGCATAATATTAGTTTCAGGTGTACAATTCAGTGATTCAACACTTACATAGGACACCCTCTGCTCATCACAACAAGTGCAAAACTTAATCCCCATCACCAGTTTAACATATCCCCCCACCCACCTCCCCTCTGACAACTATCATTTGGTCTTGCACTTGTGATGAGCAGAGGGTGTCCTATGTAAGTGTTGAATCACTAAATTATACACCTGAAACTAATATTATGCTGTATATTAACCAACTGGAATTTAAAGAAAAACTTGGAAAAAAAAGATGTGATATCTTCATGTGTGTGTATATATATATACACACACACACATACACACACAATGGAATATTGTATATTGTAAATTAATTGTATTAATTGTAAATTAAGAGTCTGTTTCCAGGTTTTCCTCTCTCTTCTCCCACTCATATTCATTTGTTTCTTAAATTCCACATATGAGTGAAATTATAAGGTATTTGTCTTGCTCTGACTGACTTATTTCCCTTAGCATAATACTCTCTATCTCCAAGTAGTTGCAAATGGTAAGATTTCATTCTTTTTAATGACTAATAATATGCCATTGTGTGTGTGTGTGTGTGTGTGTGTGTGTGTGTATGTACACACACAACGTCTTCTTTATCCATTCATCAGTCAGAAATGGGCTGTTTCCATATTTTGGCTATTGTAGATAATGCTGCTATAAACATCGGGGTGCAGGTATCCCTTTGAATTAGTATTTTTGTATTCTTTCAGTAAATACCTAGTGCTGCAATTGCTGGATCATAGTGAAGTTCTATTTTTACCTTTTTAATTAAGATTTTATTTATTTATTTATCTATCTATTTATTTATTTATTTATTTGACAGAGAGAGCGCGAAAGCAGCAACACAAGCAAGGGGAGTGGGAGAGGGAGGAGCAGGCTTCCCACCGAGCCGGGAGCCCGATGTGGGGCTCGATCCCAGGACCCTGGGATCATGACCTGAGCCGAGGGCAGACTCTTAATGACTGAGCCACCCAGGTGCCCCTATTTATACCTTTTTAAGGAACCTCCATACTGTTTTCCAGCATGTCTGAACCAGTTTGCATTCCCACCAACATTGCAAGAGCGTTCCCCTTTCTCCACATCTTCACCAACCTCTGTTGTTTCTTGTGTTGTTGATTTTAGCCATTCTGACATATGTGAGATGGTATCTCATTGTAGTTTTGATTTCCATTTCCCTGATGAGTGATGTTGAGCATCTTTTCATGTGTCTGTTGGCCATCTGGATGTCTTCTTTGGAAAAATGACTTTTCATGTCTTCTGCCCATTTTTTTAACTGGATTATTTGTTTTTTGGGTGTTGAGTTTTATAAGTTCTTTATATACATTGGATACTAACCCTTAATTGGATATGTCATTTGCAAATATCTTCTCCCATTCTGTAGGTTGCCTTTCAGCTTTGTCGGTTATTTCCTTCACTGTGCAGAAGCTTTTTATCTTGATGAAGTCCCAAAATTTATTTTTGCTTTTGTTTCCCTTACCTCAGGAGACATATCTAGTAAGAAGTTGCTATGGCCAATGTCAAAGGGGTTACTGCTTGTGTTCTCTAGAATTTTAATGCTTCCGTGTATCACAAATTTAGGTCTTTTATCCATTTTGAATTTATTTTTGTGTATGGTGTAAGAAAGTGGTCCAGTTTCATACTTTTGCATGTGGCTGTCCACTTTTCCCAACACCAATTGTTGGGGAGACTGTCTTTTTTCACATTGAATATTCTTTCCTGCTTTGTCGAAGATTAATTGACCATACAGTTGTGGGTTCATTTCTGGGATTTCTATTCTGTTCCATTGATCTATGTGTCTATTTTTGTGCCAGTACCATACTGTTTTGATCAATACAGATTTGTAATATAACTTGAAGTCCAGAATTGTGATGCCACCAGCTTGGCTTTTCTTTTTCAAGTATTGCTTTGGCTATTTGGGGTCTTTTGCGGTTCCATACAAATTTTAGGATTGTTTATTCTAGCTCTGTGCAAAATGCTGTTGTTATTTTGATAGGGATTGCATTAAATGTGTAGAGTGCTTTGGGCAATATAGATTTTTCACAAAATTTGTTCTTCCAACCCATGAGCATGGAACATTTTGTCAGTTCTTTGTGTCATCTTCAATTTCTTTCATCAGTGTTTTGTAGTTTTCAGAGTACAGATCTTTTACCTCTTTGGTTAGGTTTCTTCCTAGGTATCTTATGGTTTTGGTGCAATTGTAAATGGGATCAAGTCCTTGATTTCTCTTTCTTCTGCCTCATTGCTAGTGTATAGAAATGCAACTGACATCTGTGCATTGATTTTATATCCTGCCACTTTGCTGAATTCCTGTATGAGTTCTAGCAATTTGGGGGTGGAGCCTTTCGAGTTTTCTATATAGAGTGTCATGTCATCTGCAAACAGTGAACATCTCACTTCTTCCTGGCGTTTTGGATGCCTTTTATTTCTTTTGTTGTATGCTTCCTGTGGCTCGGCCTTCCAGTGCTATGTTAAGTAACAGTGGTGAGAGTGGACATCCCTTGTCTTGTTCCTGACCATAGAGGAAAAGCTCTGTTTTTCCCCATAGAGGATGATATTAGCTGTGGGCTCTTCATATATGGCCTTTATTATGTTGAGGTATGTTAGAGGGTCCCTCTAACCCTACTTTGTTGAGGGTTTTTTTTTTTTTTTATCATGAATGGATGTTGTACATTGTCACATGTTCTTTCTGCATCTATTGAAAGGATCATATGGTTCTTTACCTTTCTTTTATTGATGTGGTATATCACGTAGATTGATTGTTGAATATTGAGCCACCCTTGCAGCCCAGGAATAGATCCCAGTTGATCCTGGTGAATGATTCTTTTAATGTACTGTTGGATTTGGTTTGCTGGTATTTGAATGAGAGTTTTTGCATCCGTATTCATCAGGGATATTGGCCTCTCGTTCTCCTTTTTAATGGAGTCTTTATCTGGTTTTGGTATCAGGGTAATGCTGGCCTCATAGAATGAATTTAGAAGTTTTTCTTCCAGTTCTATTTTTTGGAATAGTTTGACAAGAATAGGTATTAACTGTTCTTTAAATGTTTGGTAGAATTCCCCTGGGAAGCCATCTGGCCATGGACTTTTATTTGTTGGGAGATTTTTGATTACTGATTCAATTTCTTTGCTGGTTATCGGTTTGTTGAAGCTTTCTATTTCTTCCTGTTTCAGTTTTCGTCATTTATATGTTTCTAGGAATGTATCCATTTCCTCCAGGTTGTCCAATTTGCTGGCATATAGTTTTTCATAATATTCTAATTGCTTGTATTTCCGTGGTGTTGGTCGTTATTTCTCCTTTCTCATTTGTGATTTTATTTATTTGGGTCCTTTCTCTTTTCTTTTTGGTAAGTCTGGCTAGAGGTTTATCAATTTAGTTATTTTTTTCAAAGAACCAGCTCCTGCTTTCATTGATCTGTTTTATTGGCTGTTTTTTAGGTTCTGTTTCATTAATTTCTGCTTTAGTCTTTATTATTTCCTTCCTTCTTCCTGGCTTTAGGCTTTGTTTGTTGTTCTTTCTCTAGCTCCTTTAATTTTAATGTTAGGTAGTTAATTGAGATTTTTCTTGCCTCTTGTGGTAGGCCTGTATTCCTATGTCTACTTCCCTCTTATGACCACTTTTGCTGTATCCCAAAGGTTTTGGGCCATCATGTTTTCATTTTCATTTCATTTCATTTGTTTCCATGTATTTTTTAAATTTTATCCTTAATTTCCTGGTTGACCCATTCATTGTTCGATAGCATGTTGTTTAATCTCCATGTGTTCTTTCCAAATTTTTTCTTGTGGTTGACTTCAAGTTTTATAGCCTTGTGGTCAGAAAAGATGCATGGAATCATCTCAGTCTTTTTGTACTTGTTGAGGCCTTATTTGTGACCTAGTATGTGATCTATTTTGGAGAATGTCTCATGTGCACCTGAAAAGAACGCATTTTGTGCTGTTTTAGGATGGAATGGTCTGAATATACCTGTTAAATCCATCTGGTCCAAGGTGTCATTCAAAACCATTGTTTTCTTGTTGATTTTCTTGTTGATTTTCTGCTTAGATGAGGTGTATATTGATGTAAGTGGGAGTATTGAAGTCTCATATTATTACTCTCAATGAGTTCCTTTATGTTTGTTATTAATTGTTTCATGTATTTCAGTGCTCTCATGTTGTGGGCATAAATATTTACAATTGTTAGACCTTCTTGTTGGATTGCCCCCTTTATTATGATATAGTTCTCTTCTCTATCTCTTGTTACAGTCTTTGTTTAAACTCTATTTTGTCCAATATAAGTATTGCTAATCTGGCTTTCTTTTCACATTCTTTTGCAAGATAAAAGTTTCTCCATCCCCTCCTTTTCAATCTGCAGGTGTCTTTTGGTCTAAAATGAGTCTCTTGTAGGTAGCATATAGATGGGTTTATTTTATCCATTCTGACAGCTTATATCTTTTGATTGGAGCATTTAGTCTGTTTACATTCAGAGTAATTAGTGATAGATATGTATGTAGTGCCATTTCATTATTTGTTCGTTGTTTCTGGAGATATTCTCTTATCCTTTCTTGTCCCTGTCAGTTTTGGTCTTTCCTTTCCACTTAAAGAGTTGCCTTTAATATTTCTTGTAGGGATGTTTTAGTGGTCACAAACTCCTTTATTTTTCGCTTGTCTGGGAAACTCTTTATCTCCCCTTCTATTCTGAATGACAACCTGCCAGATAGAGTATTCTTGGCTGCAGATTGTTCCCATTCAGCACTTTGAGTACATCATTCCACTCCCTTCTGTCTTGCCACGTTTCTGTTGAGAAATCTGCAGCTGGCCTTATGAGTCTTCCTTGTAAGTTAGGGATTTCTTTTGTCTCTATGCTTTAAGAATTTTTCTAAATCATTATATTTTGAAAATTTAATTACAGTATGTTTTGGTGTTGGCCTGATGTTGTTGATTTTGATGTGAGTTTTCTGTATATCCCAGATCTGAATAACTGTTTCCTTCTCCAGATAGGGAAGTTTTTAGCTATGATTTGCTTAAGTAAATTTTCTGCCCTCCTTTCTCTTCTTCTGGGACTGCTAAAATATGAATGTTATTACATTTGATGGAGTCACTGAGTTCCCTAAATTTATTCTCATGTTCCATGATTTCTCTTTCTCTCTTTTGTTAAGCTTCATTATTTTCCATTATTTTGTCCTCTACATCACTTACTCATTTTTCTGCTTCTTCCAGCCTTGTGTTCATTCCATCAAGTCTGTTTCCAATTTCAGTTATTGCAGTTTTCATTTCTGACTGATTCTTTTTTAACTCTTTTGTCTCTGTGGTAAGGGCCTCCCTGAAGTCTTCCATTCTTTTCTCAAGCCCAGCAAGTATCCTTATGACTGTTGCTTTAAATTCTCCATCAGGCATGTAATTATATCTGTGTCACTTGGATCTCTAGCTGTGACCTAATCTTGTTGTTTCATTTGGGATAAATCCCCCTGTCTTCGCATTTTTTCCTAAGTCTCTATCTTCTTCTCTGTGTTAGAAAAGCCAGTAATATTTCCTGTTCCTGAGAGTAATGGCTTTATGAAGAAGCGGCCATACAGTATCCATGGCCTAGAGCTTCAGGGAGTGTCTCTGGTGTGTGCTCCCTGTGCTCTGCTGTTGTGCTGTGGCTGCTCTGTCCTTCAGGCCAGTCATCCTCAGAGGTTCTCCTTGCCTGCAGTGGGCAGTGTTTGGTTCTTGGCCAAACTGTGGCAAGTTTTAACTATGTGTGCTCTGGTCTGCTTGTGAAATGAGAGCTAATACTTCCAGTAGAACTGAAGCACTGCAGAGCTTTCTATTCAGGAGATGTGGTGTGAGCAGGGGTTTCTTTGGTCTTCTACAGAAGGGGCCCACCACACTGTGACTGATGCAAGCTTGACTGAGAAGGGCAGTAACACCAGAGAGCAGTGGTATGGGACCTGGTATAAGCAGACTAGGCAGCTTGTGTTGGTGCTGTAGTGCTTCCTGCAGGTGGCTCTTTGTTTATGCTGAGGGGCTGGGACGGGGGAATGGTGCCAGCTAGCTTGTCCCTGGAGGAGTGCCTCCATGCACACTGCCTCTCAGGGAAGCACTCCAAGAAGAGCAAGTAATCTCCCCACCATATGTCCCAGGGGTTTTTCAGATTGCTGTTTACACACTATCTGACTCCCTGTTGTATACTGCCTTCTCTTCAGGAGCAGCACAGTGCTCTCTGGGCTCTATCCCAGCAAAGCCTGCTCACTTTATTTTCTTTTTAAGAGCAAGAGCCATATCTTATTCATCTTTGCACCCTCTAAGGCACCCAGCACAGTGCCTGGAGAAAATGGAGTTAAGTGTTTTTTTGAATAAACTCTGTTTCCATATTTGGGTTTCTCTAGTTTCTTCAATTCAGATCATTTACATAAGTTTCTCCAAAGGGATCTATATGGGAAGTCATTGACTTCCTCATTTCCAGATAAATTTTATATGTAATAGCATTAATGAAAATAGTGAAAAGAAAAAGGGATCTATGTACAATACCACAGTATTATGTCCAATGTATGTATAACTACCTTGTGGCGAGGTGCTCATCAAGAAACATCGATTGGTGAGACAGTTCTTCCTTGTATGGACTATCCAGCATATTGACCTATCCTTTCAAATGCCAGCAGGTCCCTCCATCATTTTGGCAAATCAAAAAGGCCAGTATAGTTTAATTAATTTTTAATTAATTAATTAATTAATTAAAAATAATTAAAAATTAAATTAATTTTAAATTAATTAAAATTTAATTAATTTTTCCAACTGTTAACCACAAATGCATCTTCCAAATTAAAGATAAAAGTTGATTAGATGCTTATTTGTTTGTTTTTTTAATTTTTTATTTAAATTCAATTTAATTAACTTATTCTGTATTTTTAATTTCAGAGGTAGAATTTAGTGATTCATCAGTTGCATGTAACACCAAATGCTCATTACTTCAAGCCTGCTGACTTTTAAAACTGTAGGGTTTAAGAATGTGGTGTGGGCAGGGGCCTGTGCCGGTCTTGGGAAGGGGCCCACCATGCTGGAATTGAGGTGAGCTTGACAGAGAAGAGCAGTTGTGCCAGAGCGCAAGAGTGTGGGACTTGGTGTAAGCAAGTTAGGCAGCCAGTGTAAGGGCAGAGCTGCCCTCTGTAGGTAGCTCTGTGTTTGTATTAAGGGGTGGGGGAGGAAAGTGGCACCAGCCAACTCCTTTGTCACCAAAGAGGTGTCTCCCTTAACTCTGCTCTCAGGGTGGTGCTCCAGGAAGAGCAAATTATCTCCCCTCTGTGTACCCCAAGTGGTCTTCAGATCACTTATTTCCATGTCAGCTGCCCCTTGGTTGTTTGCCTGCCCTCTCTCCAGGAGTAGGGAAGCTCCCTCAGGGCTCTATCACAGCCAAACATGCCAAGCTTTAAAACAGCAGTCTTTAAACACCCCTGGTTGCAAGAACTCATGAAAGTCAGCCATTCTCATTTTCCCAGCCAATGGTTTTGGGGGTGCATTCCCCTGTGTGCTCCTCTCTCTCTTGCCTTTCTCCACGACCATGGCTCCCTCCCTTCTGCAGCACCCGTGATCCATTTCTCCCCCAAACCATGTGTCCACACATCCTACCTTCTTTGATGTGGCTTCATCTCTCCTTTTAGTTGTGGAGTTTGTTCTTTCAGTCTTCAGGGTGATTTCTGGAGTATTTAGAAAGATTTGATAATTATCTAGCTGTGTTTGAGGGGCAAAGACTAGAGTCCTACTCCACCACCATCTTTGCTCCCCTCCCCAACATCCCCGCACCCCCCCCAACTAACAACCTTGCATAGTTGTACATATGCCTATTTCCATATGGTGTTCATCAGGCCATGAGTACTTTTTGTGGATTTTTTCCACTTAAATGCACATACTTTTTTGACCTGGCCCAAATCCTTGTCAGTTCATGTATAATATGTATTGGTTAAGTACTTGTACAAAATGGTTTGTGTAGTCTTTGTGGTTGGGCCCAAGTTTCTTCTATTAAGAAGAATGTTTTTGTGTCAATTGTTTTTCCTATTTTTTGGTGGTTAATTCCCTTGGCCTGTTCCCCAAAATGGATCCAATCGATCAACAAATATGAACTATCTCATATGTATGATTTTGCATTTCGTCTACATTTTTCCAGAATTCTTAATGCCTGTGTAAATAGAATAAGCCCAGTGTACAGTGCTACCAGCAATGTGTGAGTGCATCAGTGTCTCTCCTGCCAAAACTCCTGCTAAATCCATTTCATAAAAAAATTATATATATTTATTTTATATTGACTGACCTGGAAACCAGAGACATAGAAGCAGGGAGGCAAGTTAGGGGACTGCTGTGATAGTCAATGTCTTAAGTAAAAAGGGCCTGAGTTTGGGTAATTATGAATTTAATAAATTCAAATTCATCATCACATATTGCCTAAATACCTACTATGTGCCAGGCTCATACTAAACATGTTAGTACCTAATTAAAATTTTAATATCTTTGTAAGATAATGTATTATTGGTCTTCATTATATAGATGAGGTAACTAAGACTTAGCAGATTGATATTACATACCCTAGGTCACACAAACAGAAGTTCTAGAGCTGGGTTTCAAACATAGGCTTTCTGAAGGATTAAGCTGCTGGAAGAATTACAAAAAAAAAAAAAAAAAGGAAAAGAAATCCAGAGTTGTTATGACCAAAAATAGTTGGACGCTAAGGGAGGTAGCCCAGATAACTCCAGTATTGGATGCCTGTTCATGAATAGTGTTCCATTTGGCTAACCATTCAAGTAATTTTCTCTTTCAGGAGATTCTGACAGTTTCAGCAAAGTGCGGCCTCCAGGAGAAAAGCCTACCATCGTCCGCCCCCCAGTGAGGCCTCCAGACCCTCCATGCCGGGCAGCTACTCCCCAAAAGCCAGAACCAAAGCCAGATATTGTGGTTAGCAATGCAGGGGAAATCCCATCATCTGTGTAAGTAGAGTTTTTCCTCAACCTTGGCCTAAGGCTCATCTTAGGCCACCAGGAGTTCTTTCCAGGATCACCATAATGGTTGTGAAGGGTATACAGTGCACAACCCCAGGGTATCATTCACTTCATAGTCTAGGGAAATGTCACAGACAAGCCCTGTTTGGAGTGTTCCACTCAGCACCCAAGGCTGAGAGATTTCACTAACGCTGCCCTGATTTCTGTAGGGTGATAAGATTACCTTCTGCTTTCATGCTCCCTTGGCTCTGGAAATTTTTCATATTTTCTTATTGCTACTGTAATGAACAGATTTGTTCATTGTACTTGTGCCTTCAGGCTTTCTTTTTAAATCAGTGGTATGATTTTTTTTTTTTTAATCTTCTAAAATGACTCAGGTTCTCCAGAGAGTCTCTTGCAGGGTAAGAACTGAGCTAATGGCCAGCACGTTTTCCTGAGGTGGGACTGGAAGCCAAGAAACGAGGTATAAAGTAGCTAAGGCAGGGCCACAGCAGCTCTCAAGAACTAGCCTTGTATGGTCATAACTAGCCTGACTGGTCTCTCTTCAGCCAGTGCTTGGGACCCCTCTCATATACTGCCTCCTAGTATTCCTTTTTCTTGTGTCTCTTGTTTTCCATAATTGTAAAATGGGCGAAATAAGAAAAACAAAGCTTCTATCATGTTGATTAAGCAGCTAAGTGTATTTACGAAAATGTCAACAATTTATACATTGAAGCCAAGGACTTGTTTCACTTATTTCTCATAAGAATAGCCTGAACAAACAACATACTTACACCACTCTGAACCAAGGGAAAGCAAAGGGCATTAGACGTAGCCTTGAGGGTGCTTATGGTCTCTGAGTCATTTCACATTCTGATATTTGGGTTCTCCTTAGGCCCTGGTCCTTTGCAAGCTAGGGAAGCCCCTTCAGTTGGTGGCCTGTTTGGTTTATACTTTTTGTCTTGTCCATTGTCTGTTGGTTCTCATATGTATTCCAGAGCAACTCATGGGACTTGATTGGCTTCTGTTTGCAGGGTGGCTTCCAGGACCAGGTTCTTTGAAACAGCTTCCCGAAAAACAGGAAGGTAAGACACATAGATAACAGAAGAGACACCAGGTTACTTTTTAATAAATGGATCATGAGCATCACAGTTGCTGTCTTACATTCTCTTTTTCTGTTTCTGTGCAGTTTCATCTCTGGCTCTCTGTTTGTCCCTTTCTCTCCCCTAGTTCTGTCTCTCTGTTTCCTGTTCTCTCACCCTACACATCTGTTTTTGTCTCTGTACATATGTTTCTCTGTCCTTGTTATTCTATTTGTCTCCCTCATACTCTTTCTTTCTCTGTGTCATTGTCATTCTCAGTCTCTTTCTGTCTCTCTTTGTGTTTTTCTACTTATATCTCTGTTTCTGTGTCTCTGTCTCCCTCTTTGTTTGTTTTACTCTTTTTCTGTCTCTCTCTCCCCTTTCCCTCTTTCTTTGCCTGTCTCTGTATCTGTGGTATCTTTGAGTCTCTGACTGTGTTTTTCTACCTCTTCCTCTCTTCTGCTTCTCTCGTCTGTCTCTCACACACACAGTACTCACATGCTAAGTAATATTGCAAAAGAACATGACATTCAATGTAGGTCTTGTTTTTTTGTTAGTTTACTTATTTAGATTCTATTATATTCTAAAAGGGCAGCTGATAGGAATCTATAGAATGCAACACTCACATAAACAGCCTTAGAATAAACACAGGTAAACATTAGGTGGTATGATATAAATCACCTGGAAACAACTGAGGGAACAAAAACATAAACAGATTTGCTTTCCACCCTAGACCCACTAACACAGAATCTCCAGGAGTGGGGCCTGGGAATCTCTTTTTTTGTTTTATTTCCTTCCTTCCTACCTTCATTCCAGTTTGTTTGTTTTTAAAACTTCTAAGGTATTGGTACAAATTGTCCAAAGTTTGGCATTTGGGACCCTTTAGAACAGAATACCTAAGAAATGGTTGCTTAGACTTTAGGGACTCTTTTGTGATTTTGCTCCATGTTGCTTTTTAGAGAGTTTGAAATTGTGTTTCCTGATGGGTGATAAGAGTATAACTCTTCTAGGTGGTCAGTTAAAAGAACAATGTGCCTTTACCAGCAGTGGAGCTAGGGTAAGTTTAACATCATCTGGTCAAAACTGTGAGACCTAACTCACCAGGACATGATACTGCACAGCAAGTCACCCTAGTTCTGCTTGGCAGTCAGCCATTAAACCAGGTCCAGTTCTCCTTAGACAATAATTTGCTATTTATTCTACCATAACAGATAAAAATGAGGTCAAGCTCCCAGATTTCTCTTACTAATACAGTAAAATTTTAGCCTAGGATGTTTTTAAATCAGGCTTAGTCAAATGTCCCTCTTGAGAAAAAAGATGAAAGAGAGAGACAGAGAGACTCTTTAATACTCTTAATATAGTACCCACTTTTGAGCAGGACCACTTCCTATTTCCTGGTGATCCTTCCTCCCTCCCTAGAATAAGCCATATGAGAAATAAGTTACAAGGAAATGGAATGAAGTAAACTAGAATTAACAGAGTGAGCTGGGTATATCTATAAGAACACTCTTTAGAGGAAGTGATATCTAATTTGGGGCTTAAAAATGAGTAGAAATACACCAAAAAGTATGAGGAATTCATCTGTATCCTTGGACAGGGAACCAGTGTATTGAGAGAGAATATGTAAGAGGCATTAACAAAGTCCAGTAGAATCTTTAAGGCAGGCCAACTTCTAATAAGAAAACTATAGCCAAACTGATGTTGAGAGTATGGAAAGATTGATACTGCTGTCTGAGCTTTGTCACCTACTGCTCAGGGAATTCTTGGACCAACTCACAAAATAAGGGGTTGGGGGGGTGCTCTAACCAAACCAGGCACTTCAGGCTAAAGCACCACTCTACTTATCCTATGTTTAGGCCTCTGGAACCTAGATTTAATCCTGTTCCTTATCCCCAGATTCCATCTTGCCAGGAGTGTGGCCAAGACTGAAGTGGATACACCTGTCCTCCAGTGTGTCATGAGCCATAAAGCCATATAGGTTCCTCCCATTTAGTATCCACATAGAAAAAAACCACGACTTCTGTCTATACTCCCACCTTGTGACCACCACTTACATCAGTACATCTACATGCTGGCCACTGGTCAAGATCCTCAGACTAGCCACATCAGTACCATCTATAGACATTGTTGGCAAGCTCTTCTCTCTGATGAAAATAATGATCTGTTTAGCTTTTGTTCTGCTCCTTTTTGCTTTCCATTTGTACCCAACTGTAGCCTGACATTTGAATCACTTTACTTCCTCATTCATCTCTCTTCCACAACCAATAAAAAATTTAAAACTTAAATGAAAATGGGAAGTGGTCCATCAAGAAGAGAAGGAAGGGGTTCAGCAAGGCAGAACAGCTTATGCAAGACAGGTTCAGTAAGTGATTAGTGTTGCACTTTGGCTATGATATTGGGGTGAAAAGAGGGAAGCTTATCTGGAGGTGAGGCCAGAAAGATAGACTGGGTCCAGATTGTAAAACCTTATATGACATACTAAGGAATTTGGTCTTTATACTTTAGTCCATGGGGAATCATGTAACCTTTAAGCATGACAATGCATACTCTGAGATGACTAAGTTGTGAAACAAAACAAAACAAAAAACAAATAAAACCTCATTCTGTTAGTAATGAGAAAGATAGATGGGAGAGTAAAGACTGGAGACAGAGACAAATTGGGAGGCTAATCATCATGGCAACAATTGATGAGGCCCTAACCTATGGCATTGCCAGTGAAATGGAATAGAAGGACAGATATGAGATAGACACAAGGAGACCTGGCTGACTTTTCAAACATGGAGCATTGGATGGGCAACTGGGTGGCTCAGTTGGTTAAGTGTCTGCCTTCGGCTCAGGTCATAAACCCAGGGTCCTGGGATTGAGCCCCACATTGGACTCCCTGCTCAGTAGGGAGTCTGCATCTCCCTCTCCCTCTGCCCCTCCCCACCACTTATGCTCTTGATCTTTCTCTCTCTCTCTCTCTCTAATAAATAAATAAAATATTTAAAAAAAAACATGGAGCATTGGAGAAGGATTAAGAGGGAAAAAAGTCTGACTTGGAAAATTAAGTGGATGGTAACAATAATTAATCATAGAAGAACAGGTTTTGTGGGAAAGTTGCTCTCAATTTTGGACACAGTGTTTTTGAAGACCCTGTGGGATATTCAGATAGAAATGCCCAGTGCAGGTTGAGAGGAAGATGGTGGTGGAATAGGAGGACCCTAGGCTTGCCTCATCCAACGAACACAACTAGATAACTAAAAATCATCCCAAATATCCCAGAAATAGACATGAATACTGTCAGAAAAATCTCCTTAAATAAAGGGAGAGAAGAGGCCCCATTGAAGAAGGTAGGAAATGCGAAGAGTGGGCTTAGGGGAGAAAGGAATCTCAGGTGCTATGGAGGGGAGGGAGCTGAGGTTGCAGAGAAGGGCAAGAGAGAGACCAGCACACAGAGGAACACACAAGGAGAACATTTCCCTAAACCCATTGGCTTGGAAAATGAGAGTGGTTGAATTTCCTGAATTCTTGCACCAAGTGGGGCTTAAAGCCTGCAGTTGTGCTTTTTTTTTTTTTAATTGATTCGAGACACAGAGGTACAGAGAGAGAGAGCATGAGCAGGGGGAGAAGCAGAGGGAGAGGGAGAAGCATAAAGGAGAATGGGTTTTGCTGAGATAGAGGCCTGGAGGCACTGTGCTGCTCCCGGAAAGAAGGCAGGCAAACAACCCAGGGAGAGACAGCGTGGAAAATGAACTGAAGAGCACCTGCAGAACACAGAGGGGAGACTGTTCACTCTTCTCAGAGTGCATCTCTGAGAGACAGTGTTCACGGAAATACCTCCAGGAACAAAGGAGCTGGCTGGTGCTATTTCACTCCCCACCCCTCAGCATAAACACAAAGCCACATGCAGGAAGCACAACAAACAAAGCCTAAAGCCAGGAAGAAGGAAGGAAATAATAAAGACTAAAGCAGAAATTAATGAAACAGAACCTAAAAAACAGCCAATAAAACAGATCAATGAAAGCAGGAGCTGGTTCTTTGAAAAAAATAACTAAATTGATAAACCTCTAGCCAGACTTACCAAAAAGAAAAGAGAAAGGACCCAAATAAATAAAATCACAAATGAGAAAGGAGAAATAACGACCAACACCACGGAAATACAAGCAATTAGAATATTATGAAAAACTATATGCCAGCAAATTGGACAACCTGGAGGAAATGGATACATTCCTAGAAACATATAAATGACGAAAACTGAAACAGGAAGAAATAGAAAGCTTCAACAAACCGATAACCAGCAAAGAAATTGAATCAGTAATCAAAAATCTCCCAACAAATAAAAGTCCATGGCCAGATGGCTTCCCAGGGGAATTCTACCAAACATTTAAAGAACAGTTAATACCTATTCTTGTCAAACTATTCCAAAAAATAGAACTGGAAGAAAAACTTCTAAATTCATTCTATGAGGCCAGCATTACCCTGATACCAAAACCAGATAAAGACTCCATTAAAAAGGAGAACGAGAGGCCAATATCCCTGATGAATACGGATGCAAAAACTCTCATTCAAATACCAGCAAACCAAATCCAACAGTACATTAAAAGAATCATTCACCAGGATCAACTGGGATCTATTCCTGGGCTGCAAGGGTGGCTCAATATTCAACAATCAATCTACGTGATATACCACATCAATAAAAGAAAGGTAAAGAACCATATGATCCTTTCAATAGATGCAGAAAGAACATGTGACAATGTACAACATCCATTCATGATAAAAAAAAAAAAAAACCCTCAACAAAGTAGGGTTAGAGGGACCCTCTAACATACCTCAACATAATAAAGGCCATATATGAAGAGCCCACAGCTAATATCATCCTCTATGGGGAAAAACAGAGCTTTTCCTCTATGGTCAGGAACAAGACAAGGGATGTCCACTCTCACCACTGTTACTTAACATAGCACTGGAAGGCCGAGCCACAGGAAGCATACAACAAAAGAAATAAAAGGCATCCAAAACGCCAGGAAGAAGTGAGATGTTCACTGTTTGCAGATGACATGACACTCTATATAGAAAACTCGAAAGGCTCCACCCCCAAATTGCTAGAACTCATACAGGAATTCAGCAAAGTGGCAGGATATAAAATCAATGCACAGATGTTAGTTGCATTTCTATACACTAGCAATGAGGCAGAAGAAAGAGAAATCAAGGACTTGATCCCATTTACAATTGCACCAAAACCATAAGATACCTAGGAAGAAACCTAACCAAAGAGGTAAAAGATCTGTACTCTGAAAACTACAAAACACTGATGAAAGAAATTGAAGATGACACAAAGAACTGACAAAATGTTCCATGCTCATGGGTTGGAAGAACAAATTTTGTGAAAAATCTATATTGCCCAAAGCACTCTACACATTTAATGCAATCCCTATCAAAATAACAACAGCATTTTGCACAGAGCTAGAATAAACAATCCTAAAATTTGTATGGAACCGCAAAAGACCCCAAATAGCCAAAGCAATACTTGAAAAAGAAAAGCCAAGCTGGTGGCATCACAATTCTGGACTTCAAGTTATATTACAAATCTGTATTGATCAAAACAGTATGGTACTGGCACAAAAATAGACACATAGATCAATGGAACAGAATAGAAATCCCAGAAATGAACCCACAACTGTATGGTCAATTAATCTTCGACAAAGCAGGAAAGAATATTCAATGTGAAAAAAGACAGTCTCCCCAACAATTGGTGTTGGGAAAAGTGGACAGCCACATGCAAAAGTATGAAACTGGACCACTTTCTTACACCATACACAAAAATAAATTCAAAATGGATAAAAGACCTAAATTTGTGATACACGGAAGCATTAAAATTCTAGAGAACACAAGCAGTAACCCCTTTGACATTGGCCATAGCAACTTCTTACTAGATATGTCTCCTGAGGTAAGGGAAACAAAAGCAAAAATAAATTTTGGGACTTCATCAAGATAAAAAGCTTCTGCACAGTGAAGGAAATAACCGACAAAGCTGAAAGGCAACCTACAGAATGGGAGAAGATATTTGCAAATGACATATCCAATTAAGGGTTAGTATCCAATGTATATAAAGAACTTATAAAACTCAACACCCAAAAAACAAATAATCCAGTTAAAAAAATGGGCAGAAGACATGAAAAGTCATTTTTCCAAAGAAGACATCCAGATGGCCAACAGACACATGAAAAGATGCTCAACATCACTCATCAGGGAAATGGAAATCAAAACTATAATGAGATACCATCTCACATATGTCAGAATGGCTAAAATCAACAACACAAGAAACAACAGAGGTTGGTGAAGATGTGGAGAAAGGGGAACGCTCTTGCAATGTTGGTGGGAATGCAAACTGGTTCAGACATGCTGGAAAACAGTATGGAGGTTCCTTAAAAAGGTATAAATAGGGGCACCTGGGTGGCTCAGTCATTAAGAGTCTGCCCTCGGCTCAGGTCATGATCCCAGGGTCCTGGGATCGAGCCCCACATTGGGCTCCCGGCTCGGTGGGAAGCCTGCTCCTCCCTCTCCCACTCCCCTTGCTTGTGTTGCTGCTTTCGCGCTCTCTCTGTCAAATAAATAAATAAATAAATAGATAGATAAATAAATAAATAAAATCTTAATAAAAAAGGTAAAAATAGAACTTCACTATGATCCAGCAATTGCAGCACTAGGTATTTACTGAAAGAATACAAAAATACTAATTCAAAGGGATACCTGCACCCCGATGTTTATAGCAGCATTATCTACAATAGCCAAAATATGGAAACAGCCCATTTCTGACTGATGAATGGATAAAGAAGACGTTGTGTGTACACACACACACACACACACACACACACACAATGGCTTATTAGTCATTAAAAAGAATGAAATCTTTCCATTTGCAACTACTTGGAGATAGAGAGTATTATGCTAAGGGAAATAAGTCAGAGCAAGACAAATACCTTATAATTTCACTCAAGTGGAATTTATGAAACAAAACAAATGAGCAAAGGGGAAAAAATGGAGAGAGAGACAAACCAAGAAACAGACTCTTAATTATAGAGAACAAACATGTTTACCAGAAGAGAAGGAGGTGGGGATGGGATAAATATATGGTGGGCATAAGGAGGGCGCTTGTGGTGAGCACCGGGTATTGTGTGGAAGTGTCCAATTATTCTATTGTACACCTGAAACTATTATTACATTGTATGTTAGCTAACTGGAATTTAAATAAAACGTAAATAAAAAAGGAAATGTTCAGTAGGCAACTGCAACTTAGAATAGTAGTTGGGGTTCAACCCACAGAGATTTAAGGGTAGAACTGTTGAGTACAGCCACTGTGCAACTTCCTGGGGCATTTACACTTACCACAATATGAATAGTGGCCCTTTGGTGGGTTCTCAATATTTGGTGGTGATTTAAACCATGAATGGGATAAGATCACTCAGGAAGTAAGTATAAATAGACTCAGGAAAGAAGTGAAAAACAATGCTACAGAAATAGCCCTGGGACCAGCTATTTTCTGGGATATTCTGGCAACACTATATAGGGCTTCATTCTTTAGGATTGTCTCTTCCCTCCAGCTCTTCCCAGACAAGCCTAATTTAGTACTGATATAAGCACATCAAGAGGCTGGGGAAAGTTGGTTTGATCTTCAAGGCAAAGGATGATTCATGTTTTGCATGACATTTGCCCTTCCTTCCACCTTGCCCTTCTACCTATTAGAAATAATCACAGAATATAGTCTTTGGGCCAGTTTCTCTGGGCTCCACTAACCCATAGTCTAACACTCAAAGGATTGTTCTGACACCTGAGAGATTTCTTTGTATCTCGCCTCGGTTCCTGGGCTTGCTAAATCTGCCAGAGAGGTAGCCCAACTTATAAGCATAGATCTAGATGTTCTGAAACATTTGGATGGAATCACTTCCCATTTTTCAAATGGACTCTTTGGCACTGGCCTGGAAGGGTCACACATCCCCTCGCTTTGCCTTTCCAGTTCTGATTTCTAGAGTCTTAGTGAAATGTTTTTCCTCCTTTACCCACAGTTCTCAAGGCAGAGTTCCTGGAGATGAGAGTTGAGGCCTCCGGTATGTAGTCTCCACTCCTGATTACAGAACCTTGTAACACGTAAGCCTTCTTTATGGGATCTGAGCTTTTGAGGACTAAAATATCTTGTGGGTCCAGAGGATAGGAACATATTCCATGTCTCAGTTCATTAACCTATAATTATGTGACCCTTAAACTTACTACCTTCCAATTCTGAGGTTCCCTGTGTTTTTAAGTCTCCTTCCTCTTTCCTTTCTTTCTTCCCCCAACCAAATTACAGTGTAGTTCATTTGGAATCCCAGACTCTGACATTTGTGGCAAGTACATTTCGTTCTCTGAGCCTCAGTTTCCCAATCTGTAAAATTAAAAGTTTGGAGCCCTATAACTCTGACATCAGTAACCTCTCTTTTGGTATTATGGCAAGTACCATGAGTCCACTTCAGTATCATGTAGAGACTTCACACCTTCAGACCAAATCACTATTTAAGTCTTTTCCCCTGAACCTCTATCCTTAGTCCTGTATATTTGTTTAATGAAAAGTACTTTCACTTCCATTATTTCATTTGATCCATATCAGATGCCAGAATAAAGAGGATAATATATATTTTAACTTAGCAAATAAAGGAACTGAGGTTCAGAAGGGATAAATTAACTTGCTAAGGTCACAGGAGCTACAGAGATCATAGAATTTATTTTTCTCTACGTAGGAGTTATAATTGTTTGGCTATCATATTTCTGGCATGACATGAACCAGTATATATATAAATGAGATCTGGGTATCTGGAGAAGAGCTTTCCATTTGTTCCCCAGCCTCCCTTTACTTCCTATCACTGCCAGTCCTCAGGGGTCCATGGGTTGATAAGCTTTTCCTTATTATCCCTCATGGAAGTGGAATCCCAAAAAAGAAATTTGGAGTCAGTATAAGGCCATAAAGGCAGTGTCTATGTTGTAGGTGGGTAGTCTCAAAGGTATCAGGCTTCATCTTCTGTAGACTTTTGGGCGATTACAATTGAGGTCAAATGCACAGTTTCCAGCCCTGATTATAGCACCATCTTAGACCTGTTTCATGGGATCTAAGTTGTAAGGGCCTTTTCCTAGCCAGCCTCTGTTGCTCAGAAGATTAGCTACCAATTATGTAATTACCTACCTACCAAGATAGGCCTCACTTCTCAGTGGCTGTTAAGTACTTGACCAGTCCTAGCTAATTACCTACTCTCTTCTTTCCTTTTCAGGTTTTAAAATCCTTGGCCTCAGGGGACCCTTCACTGTTCTGGAAGGGTCTTCTTCAAACTCTTCTGTGCTGAGTCATTTTGTGCTGAAGAGAGCAGCTCCTTCCTGGCCCTGCACCTTCAGGCTCTAGGATGCTATAAAATAAGGGGCACATGTCTTAGACACAGGTTTATTTCTCTTATGTATTCTGTCTTTGTTCCTTCAGAAGGTCTATGTTGAGCTCCTATATGATTGTGAATGGCTGAACTCCCTCAAGCCAGACTGCAGAAACCAAGCTATCTACTGACCTGAGTGGAAGAAAGGAACTTAGTTTTCAACTCTTCTCTGAATTTCCTGTCTCCTCAAAAGACCATCAAACTCTGAAATATTTGGGACTAAAGACTGATCTCAGAGGTCTTACCCTGAAGTAAAAGCTACTTGAGTTGGGGCCATTGCTTGCCTTGGAAGTAGAAGAGTAGGAATGTTTGCCAAACATTGGTGAATCTTAACATGTCTCTTACTGAGGATAATGACCCTGGCACCAGGTTGGAGCTCTGGCACTGCAGTATATTGCCAAGAACCTGTCTGTTCCTGTTGGGCCAGACAGCATGGGTGATCCCAACCACAACTTCATGTGAACTCAGGACGGTGGCCTTTCTGTTTTTGCATAAAACCACTTAGGACAAATCTGCAAAGAATATTTTGCATGTTGAAGCCTAGGTCTGTTTGAATTATTTTCCCTCCTATTTTTTTCCAGACAGCTTAATTTCTAAACAATTAAGAAAGAAACAAAAACTGAAAACAGTTCTTTAAAAAAGGTAGACTGTATCTGTCCTGCAGAAGTTCCATTTTTGGGTCAAATACTGGGAAAAATTGTTAAGATGGATTGAGGTGAGGCAGCTGGCACTGTTGCTTCATGTTTGCCTTCTGCAGATAAGCTTTTATCTCCTCCAAGAAGCAACTCCTAACCCAGTGTCCATGGATTCAGAAACTCCATGAAGCTTCTGAAATGGTATGCCAAATTCCATGACAATGTATCTTTTCTGGGGAGATGGTCCATAACATTCTACTGAATTTCAGATGGGCCTGTGACCCAATAAGGGTTAAGAACCACAGCACTTGAGATAAAAAACTCTTTACAACCCATAAAGTATTTGATTGGAAGGCCTTCCAAAATTATTTAGTCTAATTGCCTAGTTTACTATTGGAGAAACTGAGGCAGACCAAGTTATCAGCCATGCCTAAACAAGTACCTAGGTCCCTGGGCTCCTGTACAATTTTCTTTCCGTTATACGACACTTGTTTAACAAGGGGCCTTATGATTGGTGGCTTTAGTGGTCATCAGTTTGAGTGTTGGGCTTTTACCCTTTCTTGAGCCTCCCATATTTGTTATCAAGTGGAAAACTTTCAGACACAAGCTCCTGGTGTTCCATTTGCCATTTCAGTCATTAGAAAGGAACTAAAACACGACCTGTATAGTGACTCAGAAATCTGAATAGACATTTCTGATTCTTGTTTATTGATGGGAAGCTGCTGGAGAAAGTGTCACTGCTTGTGTTCCCATGCTCTCGGGCCATAACCTGTCTTTAGGGTCTGTGTAATTATAATATGGCCAAATGTGAGAAAAAGGGCTTTCCTACTTGAACCCTTCTAGCAATACCTTCACTATGGAACTGAGAGAGAAGCATAGACATGGGTGGAGGGAGGAGAAGGAGAGAAGAAAGGAGAGGGAGATGGAAGAAGGGGAAGAGAGAGAGAATACACACATGCCCAAACCAACTCTGAGATGCCTTTGAAACAATGTTACTGAAAGATGATAGCCACTTTCAAGACTGAACTCAACATGATCCACTGGTGAATTAGTAACAAGTAGGCCTTTGTGGAAGTAATCGAGTAGACACTTGATGCTATTCCCAATAAAGACATGCCCAGGTGGCCACATAAAACTCTCTCAGCTCTACCCAGTCTCAAAGGCCAAGTTAATAAGAACCAGGGACAAGAGAGCCAAGTGATCACCATTCTACCTGAGGCTCACCCCCAAAGGAAGTTGCTGTGAGACTCCTGGGCTCACCCAGGAAGTGCTTGTTGAGCCCCGTTCTCAGAGCTGTGGCCTCTCTGCTTGCTCTGCCCCATTAGATAACTAACTAAAGCAAGTAGGTGTGTGGATTTTGGCCACAGAAGCAGTGGCCAGTGGGGCTTCAGTACATTTGAAGATGGTAAGGACATGATTTCACTCTTGTTTTCTTGGGATAGGGGAATACCAAAATCACCACTACAAATATTGAAAGATTATTGAGAACCAGAGAAAGCCACTGCAGTCCCAATTGAATAGATGTCCCAGAAGTGTGACCATGAGATTACTGTGTGTTTTCTGGGACATAGATCAAGAGCCTGGCCTAGAAAGTTGGGACTACCAGGCTGGCTGGAGACCAGGAAGCAGTAGCTGGATAGCTCTGCCCCTGCCCTGGGCTATACCTGAAGAATGCCCAAAAATGAACCTCAGTGCCTCCCCCTTTTATGCTCTAATTTAAAGAGCAAAAGCTTCTGTGGTGAGGCTCACTGTCATGGAATGAAACTGGCTTGGCCCAGGCTTGATGGATGAATAGTCATTCAGAAGAGCCTATGGGAATGGGGTGATAATTGAATAGTGGCAACTATAGGAAATTATCTGCATACCTTGGCCAGCAGGTTAGAGAAACTGGCAATGGATGAACCATAAACCTTGAACTGACTGTGGTAACATTTATTAAGCACCTACTAAGTTCTAAGTGCTTCATATACATAATCTCCTTTGTCCTTACAACAGTGATGCAAGTAGATGCTAGTCCCTCATTTTACAGATAAAAGAATTGTGGCCCAGAAGGCTAAAGTAACTGGCTCAGGGTCTCACAGAAAGTAAATAACAGGACTGTGACTCAAATCCAGGCCTCTCCGACTCTGTACCCCATGATGTTTTCTCTTTACCACACAGAGGCTACATTACTGGAACTGGATGACTGACTTTCTCTGCCTAATAAAATATTAAAAAACAAGCATTTGAAGGGAAGTAGGGCAGGTCTAGTTTACAGGGGAACAAAAACTGGACTGCAAGAGATTTCTGAGTTGGGCTTTCTCCTAACCTTCCATATACTCATTTGGTAATGTTTTAAAAAGGATCATTCAATTTTACCTTGTGAAATGAATTTATTTTTTAGTTCGTAGTTACTAAGTCTTTGGCTTAGCTGTTTTTCAAAGAGAAAAGGGTCCTTGTATATGTCTATGTACTTTACCATGGTTGTAGCATGTTTATTTTCAGTCCAAGAGACTGAAGACATCCACACATACAGTTTGAGAAGGACAAAAGGTATTGGTGCCTCTCTGGTACTTAATGCCTTGGGGTCAAATCCTTACAAGGTTTTCTGTGGTGAGAACAAAAGTTAAGAGATAATTTAGAATAAGAAATATTATTGAAGTTTTTGCTTTAAAAAGGGTGGGGAGGTTGCCCAGCCACAGGATGGGGGTGTGAAACTCAGCACCGACTTCAGTAATAAAACATCATATAGAAATACTCTAGTATTTCTAAAATAATAGTTTTAGGATACTTCCCTTTTTTAGAAGTTCCTTGATTATGTAATAACTAGAATAAAGTAGTAGAGGAAGATGTGTCTCTGTGACCAGAAAAAAATTGCTTTCAAAAGAATGTAGATCAATGATACTAGTTTTAACATAGCTGCAAGCAAATAGCCTTGACACACTACAAGCCCAAAAAGCTTCAGGAGCACTTAAAAATTGCAGAGAGAAACAACATACCTTGAAGAGATGTTTTTGATGAAGAAAAGGGAAAAGAAGCACTTGATACCAAGGACATTAATAGATGCTAGAAAGACTGCCTATGGGAAATATATATGTGACATCAGACAAAAGAAAGAGATCCTGGGGCCCATTCATGTGACTTTCAATAAAATATGCAGACTGTCCAGTATTGATGGTGTCCATCTGCAGTTTTTTTTTAATTTTATGTAAATTCAAGTTAATGTATAGTGTATTATAAGTTTCAGAGGTAGAATTTAGTGATTTATCAGTTGCATATATCTAGTGGCAATTTTTTCATGGAAACAATCTTTGAGCATATTGGACATGATGATGCAGCCACCATGCACTGCTCATGTCATCTTTTGCAATTCTAAGGAAACCCAGGCACAGAATCTTTTTATAACCAGGATTCTCAATCTACAGTCTACTTTGCATCAAACCCTTGTCATTCCCTCAGGCCTCACAACATCACTGCATGATGGGTAATAGCCCCATTTTACAGATAAGGAAAGTTGAGGTTCAGGGAGATGAGAAATGACTTTGCTCAAGATCACACAGCTAAGGATTGATAAAAATTCAGGACTGGAAGCTACAGAGGCCTTACTGTTTCTAATACATCACACTACCCCCTTAGTAGTAAAGGAATCCTGATGGTAAATAGAGAAGATGTTTAGAAATGCGACTGATGGAAACAACATCTACAAGTCTTGCTACTCCAAATGTGGTCCATCATCCCCCTCAGCAGCATCATTACCTGGGAGCTTGTTAGAAGCAGATTCTTGAGCAGCATCACAGACATTTGTAATCAAAACCTTTATTTTAATAAGATCTCTATTTCTATGCACATTAAAGTTTGAGAAGCACTGATATAAGGCATTTGAAACAAAAAAGCAGGTTGAGGAAGGAGAACTTTGAGTGAGCCAAAGACCAAAAATGGTGGATAAGGCCAATCTGGTTATGTTGGGAGTGTTTAGAAAGATTGTGTCCATAGCTGACTACTTCTTAGAGTGCTTTGTACATGGCCTCATTCTTAGATGACATGTAAATGAAGTTTCTTCACTTCAAAGAATAGTGAAACCAGCCTAGGGAAAAAGACTGAAAATCACTTGATTTTCCAATCTCTGACCACTAAAGGCAGTGGAAAGGCAACATGCAGCAGTGGAAGGAACCCCTTTCAGAAGCCCTGGGGGTTCCATATTTGCCTCTGTCACTGATTCTCTTTAATGCTCAGCAAATACCTTCCTCTCTGTAGGTCTCAAATTGTCTTTTTTTTTAATTTAAATTCAATTAGCCAACATATAGTACCTCATTAGTTTTTGATGTAGAGTTTAATGAATCATTAGTTGCATATAACACCCAGTGCTCATCACATCACGTGCCCTCCTTAATGCCCATCACCCAGTTACCCCATCCCACCACCCACCTCCCTATCTACAACCCTCAGTTTGTTTCCCAGAGTCAAGAGTCTCTCATGGTCTGTCTCCCTCTCTGATTTCTTCCCATTCAGTTTTCCCTCCCCTCCCCTATGATCCTCTGCACTATTCCTTATATTCCACATGTGAGTGTCTTTAAACAGGATAGTCTTAAAGTGCCTTTTAAGTTTTGATGTTCTGTTATTCTCAACTGTGGGTTTTGCTACAGATTACATTTAATTAAAACATGGACAAATCTATAGGCTTTTGTCTGGCCCTAGTTTAACATCCTCAGTTCACATAAGAAGGGGTATTCTGGGAGGAAATCTCACAGTCACAAAAAAGCAACATTAATGGGAATTGCAAGGAACTGGGAGGGGCATGACTCTAGTTAACCAGCTCGAAATTGGCTAGGAAAAATTTAAATTAGAAAACTGAAATTTGAGGGGCGCCTGGGTGGCTCGGGCGTTAAGCGTCTGCCTTCAGCTCAGGTCATGATCCCAGGGTCCTGGGATCGAGCCCTGCATCGGGCTCCCTGCTCGGCGGGAAGCCTGCTTCTCCCTCTCCCACTCCCCCCGCTTGTGTTCTCTCTCTTGCTGTGTCTCTCTCTGTCAAATAAATAAACAAAATCTTAAAAAAAAACTTTGAAATTTAAGAATCAATTGCTTCAAACCACATACTTGGGATTCAAATCCTATATCCTAAATAGGGCTTACTTTGCATGATTCAATAAACTGCTCTGATTTGGGCTTTTAGGGGATAGTTTATTGGGGGGTAGGAGGGGCATATAAAAAGGAGAGAACTTCTACTTATCCCCCATCTGCCGCTCATCTCTCCAAGTGATTCTGATGCCTATTAGGTGAAGACAACTGGCTATAATATAACCTCTTAAAATGGAAAAACAGATTCAGAGAGGAGAAGGGACTTGCCTAAGGCCACATACCAGAGACAATGGCAGAAAACAGGTGATCAAAGTTCAACTCTACTTTCTTTGGATGACTAGTTTATCCAAATCATACCTGCTTCCAACATCAGAGCACACACTGGGGAGGACTAATAAACCTTCTGTCTGGGTATTTTGTCCCCATCACATGTTTACAGTCATTGTTTCAGTCAAGCCTCACACAACCATATCATCTAGGCAGAGCAGAGATGATTACCCTCGTTTTATTGAGGCTCAGAGAGGTGACACAACATGACTAAGGACATGCAAGTAGAAAATAAACTTGGACCTAGGTTTTCTGATTTCATCTATACTGTACTGCTTCTCTAGGAGAGGAGAAGCAGCCCTCCAAACCCTCAGCACTTCTGGGAAATGTCAGCTCTAAGATTTTTTTTCCCTAAGATTTGAGAGAGAGAGAGAGAGAAAGAGCAGGAGGAGGGGCAGAGGGAGAGGGAAGCAGATGCCCTGTTGAGGAGGGAGCCCGATGCGGGGCTCGATCCCAGGATCCTGGGATCTTGACCCGAGCTGAAGGCAGATGCTTAACCAACTGAGCCATCCAGACACCCCACAGCTCTAAGATTTTAATTGCTTCAATCCAATTGCTTCAAAACAGATGGACTTTTTTTCCCTGTTGGAGAATATCCTAACAGTTTTATAACTTGAAACTGCAAAGCCTTCTTAGATCCATCATTTTGTCCTCATAACAGCCCAAAAGGTAGGCAAGATAAGGCATTTTGCTCCATTTGACAGATGTATAAATTGAGGCCCAGAGCATTGTATTATTTCTCTGTTGCTGCTGTAACAAATGACTACAAATTGAGCAGCTTATAACAACATCCATTTATTCTCTCACAGTTTTTGTAGGTCACAAGTTCAGCATAGTGTGGCTGGATTCTATTCTTAGGGTCTCACTGAACTAAAATCAAGATATCAGCTGGGGTTGTGGTTGTCATTTGGGGCTCAGAATCTTCTTCCAAGCTGGTTATTGGCAGAATTCAGTTCCTTGTTGTTATGTGACTGAGGTCATCATTTGTTTGACATGTGCCCCTCTCCATATTCAAGCTAACAATGGCATGTCAAATCCTGCTTCCCCTTTTGCATCTCTCTGACTTCCTCTTTTGCCTCTGCTGTGAAGGGCTTACTCTTTTATTGGAGTGATTTCACTGGGCCCACACAGATAATCCAGGATAGCCTCCCTATTTTAATGTCAGTAGTAACCTTAATCACATTTCAGCATCTCTTTTGCCATATAATTACCGTTCTAAAGATTAGGACATAAAATATTCTTGAATGTCATAATGTTGCTTAACATTGAAGCAGCTACCTACAGAAACCCTGCCTTTCACTGTAAAGACACATAGTTGTCAAGGTCTTTATCCTAGGGAAGAAAATAATTACCAGGTGCATCCCACCTACATGAGCAGTTGGAAACTCTGATGCTGTTCAACTTCTCCCATCTCTCAGAAACACTCAAGAGACAATTGGGCAACACACCAAAGAAAGTGGTAGCTGGAGTGCAAGGGGGGCTCTTTGGAAGCTGATGGTATTCCAAGATGGCACCTTGATGCTGGTGACCAATTCCGTAACTACGTCTCATTCTATCTAGGACAGGGAGAAGCAGCTTCCCCAAAGGCCCAAGGTAAGATAGGTATTCCCCATATAACTTGACCAGGGGTGCTAACACTTGTATAGCATATACTGTATGCCAAATATGTCTTTATGTGCTTTTGAATGGGTTTATTGAATTTGTCCTGATATTTCTATGAGGTGAGTAATGGTAATAACTCTGTTTCATAGATGAGAAAACTGAGGCACAGAATAGTTATGCCATTTACCCAAGTTCTCAGAGCCAGGAAATGGTAAATTCCTCTATGGCTAATCCTCTGTGCCTTCCACCAGATTGAGATAATTCTAAAGGAGAAAAGAAAAGAGGGCAGAGGAGTAGGGGACCCTATTTCAACTGGTCCCCAGAATTGAGCTAGATATCTACCAGACCACTCTGAGCACCCATGAAACCAGCCTGAGATGTAAGAAGATCTGGATCTCTACAAACAGAATATCGCAGGCAGTTGGTTTCGAGGTACGAAGTGGGGAGCCCTGATTCCAGGCAGATATCGAAGGATAAACGGCAGGGGGAGGGAGCCTGTCCGTGGGGATCCTACACCGCCGGTGAGCGACAGCCTCACATGCTGGGGAAAGGACAGAGACTCGCAGACCCCTAGCGGCAGGGAAAGGACTTTAGGGCAGCCCACAGGATGGCGGCAGGGTCGCACGTGCGAACTGGGAGCTGTTGGCAGTTTTAGAAGTGAAAAGGGCAGAGACGAGCCCCGACCTGGAGGCAGGACTGGGGGTGCTGCAGAGGGGCGCACAACCCAGGTCGCTGCAGTTTATAGCAGCACAGACAGAAACAGGGACAGTGTGGCCTGGAGAGCACACTGAAGAACAGACTGCGATCTCTCTGCTCTGAGGCAGAGGGTTGGATATGGTCTCTTCTGCTCTGACTTACGGAAGAGACGCGGAAAGCCACTAGGGAAAGCCGCCAGAGAACAAAAGCCCCAAAAACTGATTCCCGCTGAGCCCATCGCCCACCACAGGGGGGCAGGGCAACTCTGCCCAAACAGGGTTGCCTGAGTAACAGCGCAGCAGGCCCCTCCCCCAGAAGACAGGCTGGGAAAACAAGAGGCCAGAAACCTTAAGGTCCCAAGAAAACAGGTGCATCTTGCTTGGGTTCTGGTCAATAATTTGGACTCTATACATTCCCTCAAACACCCATCAACAGAATGACCAGGAGGAGGAGCCCTCAAAATAGAAAAGACTCAGACATTATGACTTATGCTGCAGATTTACCAATGGATGCAGATATAACTAAGATGTCGGAGATGGAATTCAGGGTAGCAATTGTGAAGACAATGGCTAGAATGGAGAAACCAATTAATGGCAACATAGAGTCTCTATGGGCAGAAATAAAAGCTGAATTGGCAGAACTTAAAAATGCTATCAATGAGATCCAATCCAATCTAGATAATCTAACAGCTAGGGTAAATGAGGCAGAAGAATGAATAAGCGACTTTGAAGACAATATAATAAACAAAAAGGGAAAAGAGGAGGCCAGGGAAAAACAACTCAGAATTCATGAAAATAGAATCAGAGAAATAAATGACACCATGAAACGTTCCAATGTCAGAATAATTGGGAACCCAGAAACACTTGGAAGCTAAAGACCACTCTGCTCAAGAATGTTTGGGTCAACCAGGAAATCAAAGAAGAACTTAAACAATTCATGGAAATCAATGGGAATGAAAACACATCAGTCCAAAACCTATGGAAGGGCGCCTGGGTGGCTCAGTCGTTAAGCGTCTGCCTTCGGCTCAGGTCATGATCCCAGGGTCCTGGGATCGAGTCCCACATCAGGCTCCTTGCTCAGCAGGAGACCTGCTTCTCCCTCTCCCACTCCCCCTGCTTATGTTCCTGCTCTCGCTGTGTCTCTCTCTGTCAAATAAATAAATAAAATCTTAAAAAAAAAAAACCCAAAACCTATGGGATACTGCAAAGGTGGTCCTGAGGGGGAAATAGATAGCCCTCCAAGCCTCACTCAAAAAAATAGAAAAATCCCAAATTCACCAACTAACTCTACACCTTAAAGAACTGGAGAAAAAGCAAGAAGTGATGCCTAAGCCACACATTAGAAGAGAAATAATTATGATTGGAGCAGAGATCCATGAATTAGAAACCAGAAACACAGTAGATCAGATCAATGAAAGTAGAAGTTGGTTCTTTGAAAGAATTAATAAGATCGATAAACTACTGGCCAGACTTATCCAAAAGAAAAGAGAAAGGACCCAAATTAATAAAATTATGAATGAAAGGGGAGAGATCACGACTAACACCAAGGAAATAGAAACAATTATTAGAAATTATTATCAACAACTATATGCCAATAAACTGAGCTATCTGGATGAAATGGAGGCCTTCCTGGAAACCTATAAGCTGCCAAGACTGAAACAGGAAGAAATTGACAACCTGAATAGGCCAATAACCAGTAATGAGATTGAAGCAGGGATCAAAAACTTCCCAAAATCAAGAGTCCAGGGCCTGATGGATTCCCTGGGGAATTCTACCAAACATTCAAAGAAGAAATAATACGTATTATCCTGAAGCTGTTTCAAAAAATAGAAACAGAAGGAAAACTTCCAAACTCATTCTATTTGAGGCCATCATTACCTTAATCCCCAAACCAGGCAAAGACCCCATGAAAAAGGAGAATTTCAGACCAATATCCATGATGAATATGGATTCCAAAATCCTCAACAAAATCCTAGCTAATAGGATTCAACAATACATTAAAAGGATCATCCACCACGACCAAGTGGGATTTATCCCCGGGATGCAAGGGTGGTTCAACATTCGCAAATCAATCAATGTGATAGAACACATTAATAAGAGGAGGGAGAAGAACCATATGGTCCTCTCAATTGATGCAGAAAAAGCATTTGACAAAATACAACATCCTTTCCTGATTACACTCTTCAGAGTGTAGGGATAGAGGGGACATTCCTCAAGTTCATAAAATCCATCTGTGAAAAACCCACAGCAAATATCATCCTCAGTGGGGAAAAATGAGAGCCTTTCCCTTAAGATGAGGAACACATCAAGAATGCCCACTCTTGCCACTATCGTTCAACATAGTACTAGAAGTCCTAGAAACAGCAATCAGACAACAAAAAGAAATAAAATGTATTCAAATTGGCAAAGAAGAAGTCAAACTCTCTCTTTTTGCAGACGACATGGTTCTTTATGTGGAACACCCAAAAGACTCCACCCCCAAATTACCAGAACTCATACAGCAATTCAGTAATGTGGCAGGATACAAGATCAATGCACAGAAATCAGTTGCTTTCTTATACACTAACAACGCAACTGTAGGAGAAATTAGAGAAACGATTTCATCTACAATAGCACCAAAATTCATAAGATACCTCGGAATAAACCTAACCAAAGAGATAAAGTATCTATACACTAGGAACCACAGAACACTCATGAAAGAAATTGAAGAAGACACAAAAAGATGGAAAAACATTCCATGCTCATGGATCAGAAGAATAAACATTGTTAAAATGTCTATGCTACCCAGAGCAATCTATACCTTCAATGCCATGCAGATCAAAATTCCAATGACATTTTTCAAAGTGCTGGAACAAACAATCCTAAAATTTGTATGGAATCAGAAAAGACCCCAAATCGCCAAGGAAATGTTGAAAAAGAAAAACAAAGCTGGGGGCATCACGTTGCCCGATTTCAAGCTATATTACAAAGCTGTGATCACCAAGACAGCATGGTACTGGCACAAAAACGGACATATAGACCCATGGAACAGAATAGAGAATCCAGATATGGACCCTCAACTCTATGGTCAAATAATCTTTGACAAAGCAGGAAAAAACATGCAATGGAAAAAAGACAGTCTCTTCAATAAATGGTGCTGGGAAAATTGGACAGCCACATGCAGAAGAATGAAACTCGACCATTCTCTCACACCATTCACAAAGATAAACTCAAAGTGGATGAAAGACCTCAATGTGAGACAGGAATCCATCAAAATCCCAGAGGAGAACACAGGCAGTAACCTCTTGGACATTGCCCACAACAACTTCTTTCAAGATACATCTCCAAAAGCTAGTGGAACAAAAGCAAAAATGAACTTTTGGGACTCCATCAAGACAAAAATCTTCTGCACAGCAAAGGAAACAGTCAACAAAACAAAGAGGCAACCCACAGAATGGGAGAAGATATTTGCAAATGACACTACAGATAAAGGGCTGGTATCCAAGATCTATAAAGAACTTCTCAAACTCAACACCCAAAAAACAAATAATCAAGTCAAAAAGTGGGCAGAAGATATGAAAAGACACTTCTCTGAAGAAGACATAAAAATGGCTGAAAGACAGATGAAAAGAATGTTCATCATCATTAGCTATCAGGGAAATTCAAATCAAAACCACATTGAGATACCACCTTACACCAGTTAGAATGGCAAAAATGGACAGGAAAAGAAAAAGCAAATGTTGGAGAGGTTGTGGAGAAAGGGGAACCCTCTTACACTGTTGGTGGGAATGCAAGTTGGTACAGCCACTTTGAAAAACAGTGTGGAGATTCCTCAAAAATTTAAAAATAGAGCTCCCCTATGACCCAGCAATTGCACTCCTGGGTACTTACCCCAAAGACACAGATGTAGTGAAAAGAAGGGCCATATGCACCCCAGTGTTCATAGCAGCAATGTCCGCAATAGCCAAACCGTGGAAAGAGCCAAGACGCCCTTCAACAGATGAATGGATCAAGAAGATGTGGTCCATATATACAATGGAATATTACTCAGCCATTAGAAAGGATGAATACCCAACTTTTACATCAACATGGATGGGACTGGAGGAGATTATGCTAAGTGAAATAAGTCAAGCAGAGAAGTCAATTATCATGTGGTTTCACTTATTTGTGGAACATTAGGAATAGCATGGAGGACATTAGGAGAAGGAAGGGAAAAATGAGTGGGGGGGGGGGAATTGGAGGGAGAGATGAACCATGAGAGACTATGGACTCTGAGAAACAAACAGGGTTTTAGAGGGGAGGGGGGAGGGGGGATTGGTTAGCCTGGTGATGGGTATTAAGGAGGGCACATACTGTGTGGAGCACTGGGTGTTATACGAAAACAATGGATCATGGATACCACATCAAAAACTAATGACGTATTGTATGGTGATTAACATAACATAATAAAATTTAAAAAAAAGACATATATACAGGTAGATAGAAAAAAAATTCTCCTAGAGGAGACACTGAGGCCAAATTGATTTAAAAGTCCCTTGCACCTTTGATTCTCTAAGCTTGCCCTCAGGGTCCTGGAATTCTGGAAACCCAAGTGAGCACAACTGAACTTTCTGAAAGAGTATGTTGAATTTAGACTTTTAGTGGGTTTTATGGAGCCAATGGGCTACAAAGCAAAGGTGCCCAATCTTTTCTCAGAGGCTGGAGGAAAAGGAGACTGTCAGTTCATGTGAATGTGGTCATGATGGGTTGGCCTCAGGAATGCTCTCTCCAGAGTAGAATTTCCACTTGGTAGCCTCCACATGAGATAGGAGATCTCCCTGTTTTAGTGTGCTTTGAAGATGTACTACTTTCTCTGTCTGTGAAGCCCATTTCCTGAAGGCCCAAGCCCTCAGAACACCCAAAAAAGGTACCTAAAATTAAGCCTGCAAAAGAGGGCTGGAGAACAAAGCTAGGCAGTCATCTTCTCTATGCTGGCCCTTTCCCAGGCCTTGGCAAGCTTGTGGGAACTGAGTTTACACAAGTATTGTCAGACCTGGATTTACTCCTCTGGCTTCTGCTTCCTCAGCTACTCCCATCTAGGTCCCATGATGCTACCAACCTATTGTAGTTCCCGGAGCCATTAAGATATGAGGTAGATAGGGTATGAACAACCTCAGTCCAAACTGTAGCTCACCTTTTCTCCACCCCTACTATCATTCTGCAGGACTCAGAATTCTCTCTCCCTTATGGTGCTAAGAGCTACAAGGACTGAATAAAGACTGATTTTTTTCTGTCGCTCCCTGTGTCTTCTTTGCTAGCCATTGCAGATCAGACCTTGGCTTCTAATTCCTATGGAAGGAATTTAAAGCACTATTATCTATATTCATGTCTCAATCACCATTGGCAAGTTATTTCACCCTAATAACTGTGGTTGGCCCTTAATAAATTCTCAATTAATATTAACCATCATAGTCATAGAAGTAGTAACCAGAAGTAGTCACAGAAGAAGTGGCGGTGACGGTGGTGGTAGCAGCAGCTGCTTCAGTTGCTATCCAGGAATAGAATCTTCCCTACACCACTTCAGAGCTGGTGGATCATGCTCTGTCATTCAAGATCTTCCCAAATGTTATCTGCCACTTGATTCTTAGATTTTTCAATGCAGTGTAACCTGTTTGGTTGGAAACTATTATGTCCTTTGTCCTTGTAACTAGCCATCCTGACCCCTACTACCCTATCTATGTTGTTTCCATAACTGGCTCAGTTCCCCCCATACTTGGTCTCATACAGGATTTTCATGCCAAAAACAGTCCCAACTACTCTGCCCTGTGCAGTTGCCAACAGTCAGGTCTGGAGGATTCCTATGCCTTGAGGTCTGACAGGTACTTTTTCTTCCTATGACAATTAAACTCCTGATGATGTGGCTAGGGTACCTCCACCTTTTTGAGCACCCCTTAGGATATTTTGGGGAGCAGCTGTCTTTCCCACTCTCCCTTACTTTCTTTTACTCTTTTAATATAGTTACTCCTATATTTTTTAATCCTAATGTCATTACAATTGTACTTATGGTTCTTCCTCAAATGCATTCAGTGAAGTGGTGGACAAGTCCTACAGGGGAGATAGAAAGAAGCCCTATCCTGCTACTGGCTGATTTCATGCTTAATTATAAACTAATCCTGGGTTGGCTGTCCAGGGTGTATTTATGTCCAGCAAAATATCACATTATTTTCCCTGTAATGAATAAGATATCACAAAATGTGTTAGGAAATAGTCTTTAAATAAATTTGAAGAGCTCTGGGAAAGAAGCACGGTCAGCCAAGTAGCCAGGCCAATCCCGCTGTGACAAAGAGAGAAAGGGGCTCAGGACTGACCACAAATATATAGGTTATGAGAATCAGATCTGAAGCCTTTGTATAATTTTTTCTTCTAGAATTCAGGTCACTGGGAGTTGAAACAAGGCCCACAATGGAGTTGGGGGTCCCCTGAGACTAAGGGAAGGAAATAAACATTGTGGAGTATCTATCATGAGCCAAGCATGAAGTGGGAGGGTACTGAATCCTTGGGTCTTTCCAGGAGATCTAGGATAAGAGTTAGGGTGGTAACTGGGTGAAAAAAAAAAAAAAAACAGTACTACCACCTGGAAGGCACATTACATACACTGTATGTACATTGTCTCATTTGAGCCTCTCCAATACCTCATTTTAGTCCCATTTTACAGATAAATAGACTGAGATCCAGAAATATCGTTACTTGCTCAAAGTCACATAGAGATTAAATGGTAGAAGCCAAGATAGGAATGGAGACCTTTGGGAATCCTGAGCCTGTAAAAAGATGGCATATTTTCATTACTGAAAACTTTTTTAACACTGAGGGCCCCCAAACTCAGTTGAACTGCCATCTCTAAAAGAAACTTTTCATTATGGTGCTGCAAGAGGTGGGGCAAGGGGGAAGTAATAAGTATACAGCCAGTGCCTGAAGCAAGTTGGGGATAGGGAAGTACAGGACTACTTCTAGTTTATTTTTTATTTCTTAAAGATGTTATTTATTTATTTGAGAGAGAGAGAAAGAGAGACAGAGAATGAGTGGGGGAGAGGGGCAGAGAGAGAGGGAGATAGAGAATCCTTGAGCAGATTCCTCACTGAGCAAGGAGCCTGAGGCAGGTCTCCATCCTAGGACCCTGGGATCCTGACCTGAGTCAAAGGCAGATACCAATGGATTGAGCCACCCAGATGCCCCAGGACTACCTCTGGTTTATATGGAGGCTTTGTGTGAATTAGAAAAACACCCATTGCTCAAGACACATTATGACCATCTGCCAGAAAGATTTAATAAGTAGACAAATCTCTGATTGAAAGGTGAGATGTGGCCATCACAACCACATTCTGTGGCCCTGGAAAAGTGCCCAGAAGTGCAAAGGAGGTGAAACAATCATGAAACAACTGAGACATGAATGAGCATGCCTCAGATCTATCTAAGGACTAGAAGATTATTCTACATATCAAGGCCTACATGGTTCTAAGGGAAAAGGAATTATGGAAGCTAAGTTAGAGAGAAAGAAGGGCTTTGAACTTACAGTATTAACATATTTTTTGAAGACCTTAAAGCTTTACACTGCTGACTGGTAGCTAAGAGAAAGAATTAAGTAACGGAAGAGGTAAAGGCCCTCTGCTAGGTTCTTATACACTACATTTCTCATATATTTCTCATAATAGCTCTGGGAGAGATAATGCTATGCTAATTTGAGATATGTAGAAACTGAAGCTCTACAAGTTTTTTTTTCCAAGTCTTTTTTTTTTAACTGCAATGTAGTTAACATACAGTGTGATAGTTTCAGGTGTATGATATAGTGATTCAACAATTCCATACGTCACCCAGTACTCATTACAACAACAAGTATACTCCTTACCATCTGCCGCCCACCTCCCCTCTGGTAATCATCAGTTTGTGCTCTATAGTTAAGCGTTCTTTCTTGGTTTCTCTCTGTCTCTCCCTTATTTTTTGCTTTTGCTCATTTATTTTGTTTCTTAAATTCCACATATGAGTGAAATCATGGCATTTGTTTTCTTTGATGTATTTCACTTAGCACAATAATACTCTCTACTTCCATCCATGTCATTGCAAATGGCAAGATTTCATTTCTTTTTCTGGCTGACTAATATTCCATTGTGTATATATACCATTTCTTCTTTTTTATTTAAAATCAATTATTTAACATATAGTGTATTATTAGTTTCAGAGGTAGAGTTTAGTTATTTATCAGTTGGGTGTAACACCCAATGCTCATTACATGAAGTGCCCTCCTTAATGCCCATAACCCAGTTACCCTATCCCCCCCCACTTCCCCTCCAGCAACCCTCCCTTTGTTTCCTATAGTTAAGAGTCTCTTATGCTTTTTCTCCCTCTCTGATTTTGTCTTCTTTTATTTTTCCTTCCCTTTCCCTATGGTCATCTATTTTGTTTCTTAAATTCCACATATAAATGAAATCATTTGATATTTGTCTTTCTCTGATGGACTTATTTTACTTAGCATAATGTCCTCTAGTTCCATCCATGTCGTTGCAAATGGCAAGATTTCATTCTTCTTGATGGCTGAGTAATATTCCTATATATATACCACCTCTTCTTTATCAATTCATCTGTCAATGGACATCTGGGATCTTTCCATATTTTGGCTATTGTGGACATTGGTGCTATAAACATTGGGGTACATGTGCACCTTTGAATCACTATGTTTGTATCCTTTGGATAAATACTTAATAGAGCATTTGCTGGGTCATAGCGTATTTATATTTTTAACTATTTGAGAAACTTCCATAATGTTTTCCAGAGTGGATGTACCAGTTTGCATTCCCACCAACAGGGTAAGATGGTTCGCCTCTCCCACATCCTCACCAACATCTGTTGTTTCCTGAGTTGTTAATTTTAGCCATTCTGACTGCTGTGAGGTGGTATCATTGTGGTTTTGATTTGTATTTTCCTGATGTTGAGTGATGTGGAGTATTTTTTCATGTGTCTGTTGGCCATTTGTATGTCTTCTTTGGAGAAATATCTGTTCATGTCTTCTGTCCATTGCTTGACTGGATTTTTTGTTTTGGGGGTTGAGTTTAATAAGTTCATTATAGATCTTGGATACTAGCCCTTTCTCTCATAAGACATTTGCAAATATCTTCTCCCATTCTGTAGGTTGTTATTTAGTTTTGTCAACTGTTTCCTTTGTTGTGCAAAAGCTTTTTATCTTGATGAAATCCCAAAAGTTTATTTTTGTTTTTGTTTCCCTTGCCTTTGAAGACATGGCTAGCAAGAAGTTACTGCAGCCAAGGTCAAAGAGGTTGCTGCTTGTGTTCTCATCTAGGATTTTGATGGATTCCTGTCTTACATTTAGGTCTTTCATCCATTTTGAGTTTATTTTCATGTATGGTGTAAGAAAGTGGTCTAGTTTCATTCTTCTGCATGTGGCTGTCCCATTTTCCCAACACCATTTTTTTTAAAGATTTTATTTATTTATTTGAGACAGAGAGAATGAGAGAGAGAGAGCACATGAGAGGGGGGAGGGTCAGAGGGAGAAGCAGACTCTCCGCTGAGAGCAGGGAGCCCAATGCGGGACTCGATCCCGGGACTCCAGGATCATGACCTGAGCCAAAGGCAGTCGCTTAACCAACTGAGCCACCCAGGTGCCCCCAACACCATTTGTTAAAGAGACATTTTTTCCATTGGATATTCTTTCCTGCATTGTCAAAGAGTAGTTGACCATAGAATTGAGGCTCCATTTCTGGGCTCTCTATTCTGTTCCATTGATCTATGTGTTTGTTTTTATGCCAGTACCATGCTATCTTGATGATTATAGCTTTGTAATAGAGCTTGAAGTCCAGAATTCTGATGCCACCAGCTTTGGTTTTCTTTTTCAACATTCCTTTGGCTATTTGGGTCTTTTCTGATTCCATACAGATTTAGGATTATTTATTCCAGCTCTCTGAAAATGTCAGTCTTATTTTAATAGGGATTGTGTTGAATGTGTAGATTGCTTTGGGTAGCATAGACATTTTAACTGTATTTGTTCTTCCAGTCCATGAGCATGGAAAGTTTTTCCATTTCTATGTGTCTTCCTGAATTTCTGTCGTAAGTGTTCTATAGTTTTCAGAGTACAGATCCTTTACCTCTTTGGTTAGGTTTATTCCTAGGTATCTTATGGTTTTTGGTGCAATTGTAAATGGGATTGATTCCTCGATTTCTCTTTCTTATGCCTCATTGCTAGTGTATAGAAATGCAGCTGACTTATGTGCATTGATTTCATATCCTGCCACTTTGCTGAATTCCTGTATGAGATCTAGAAATTTGGGGGTGGACTCTTTTGAATTTTCAACATAGAGTGTCATGTCCTCTGTGAAGAGTGAAAGTTTGACTTCTTTTATTTTATTTTATTTTATTTTATTATTTTATTTTATATTATTTATTTTATGTAATTGCATTTTATTTATTTAGTGGACAGAGAGAGAGATAGCGAGAGCAGGAACACAAGCAGGGGGAGTGGGAGAGGGAGAAGCAGGCTTCCCACCGAGTAGGGAGCCCAATGTGGGACTCGATCCCAGGACCCTGGGATCATGACCTGAGCCGAAGGTGGACGCTTAACAACTGAGCCACACAGGCACCCGAAAGTTTGACTTCTTTTTGCTGATTTATATGCCTTTTATTTTTGTTGTCTGACTGCTGAGGCTGGGACTTCCAGTACTGTGTTGAACAGCAGTGGTGAAAGTGGACATTCCTGCTATGTTCCTGACCTAAGGGGAAAAGCTCTCAGGTTTTCCTCAATGAAGATGGTGTTTCCTGTGGGTTTTTCCTATATGGCTTTTATGATATTAAGCTATGTTCCCTCTATCACTACACTGCAGAGAGTTTTAATTAAGAAAGGATGCTGTAGGAGACACCTGGGGGGCTCAGTCGGGTAAGCATCTGCCTTCAGCTCAGGTCATGGTCCCAGGGTCCTGGGATCAAGTCCCGTGTCAGGCTCCCTGCTCAGCGGGGAGTCTGTTTCTACCTCTCTCTCTGCCTCTCCCCCATTCATGCCTTTTTTCCTCTCTGTCTTTCTCAAATAAATAAGTAAAATCTTTAAAAAAAGAAAGGATGCTATATTTTCTCAAATGCTTTTTCTGTATCTATTGAGAGGATCAGATGGTTCTTGTCCTTTCTTTTATTCATGTGGTATATAACATTGATTGATTTACAGATGTTGAACCACCCTTGCAGCCCAGGAATAAATCCCACTTGATCATGATGAATAATCAGTTTAATATACTGTTGGATCCTATTAGCTAGTATCTTGGTAAGAATTTTTGCATCCATGTTCATCAGGGATATTTGTCTGTAATTCTTTTCTGTGGGGTGTTTTTCTGGTTTTGGGATCAAGCTAATGCTGGCCTCATAGAATGAGTTTGGAATTTTCCTTCCATTTCTATTTTTTGAAACAGCCTCAGAAGAATAGGTATTGAGTCTTCTTTAAATGTTTGGTAGAATTCAGCTGGGAGGCCATTTGGCCCTGGATTCTTGTTTGTTGGGAGATTTTTGATCAGTGTTTCAATTCCTTGCTCGTTATGGGTCTGTTCAGGTTTTCTATTTCTTCCTGGTTCAGTTTTGGTAGTTTATATGTTTCTAGGAATGCATTGATTTCTTCAAGATTGCCTAATTAGTTGGTGTAAAATTACTCATAATATGCTCTTATAATTGTTTGTATTTCTTCAGTGTTGGTTGTGATCTCTCCTCTTTCATTAATATCCTATTTATTTGGTTCCTTTCCCTTTTTGATAAGTCTGGCTAGGGGTTTATCAATCTTATTATTCTTTCAAAGAACCAACTTCTAATTACATTGATCTGTTCTACTGTTCTTTTGATTTCTATTTCATTGATTTCTGCTCTAATCTTTATTATTTCCCTTCTCCTGCTAGACTTAGGCTTTATTTGCTGTTCTTTTTCCAGCTCTTTTAGGTATAAGGTTAGGTTGTGTATTGGAGACTTTTCTTGCTTCTTGAGGAAGTCCTGTACTGCTATATACATCCCTCTTAGGACTGCCTTTCCTGCATCCCAAAGGTTCTGAATTCTCATGTTTTCATTTTCATGTTTCCATGTGTTTTTTTTTTAATTCTTCTGTAATTTCCTGGTTGACCCATTAATCTTCAGTAGGATGCTCTTTAACTTCCATGTATTGTGTTCCTTCCAAATTTTCTCCTGTGACTGAGTTCAAGTTTTTTCCAATTCTTTTTTTTATGTTATGTTAATCACCATATATTACATCATTAGTTTTTGATGTAGTGTTCCATGATTCATTGTTTGCGTATAACACCCAGTGCTCCATTCAGAACGTGCCCTCTTTAATACCCATCACCAGGCTAACCCATCCTCCCAAACCCCTCCCCTCTAGAACCCTCTGTTTTTCAGAGTCCATCGTCTTTCATGGTTCATCTCCCCTTCCTGCTATCTTTTTTTTTTTTAACATATAATGTATTATTTGTTTCAGAGGTACAGATCTGTGATTCAACAGTCTTGCACAATTCACAGCGCTCACCATAGCAATACTCTCCCCAATGTCTATCACCCAGCCACCCCATCCCTCCCAACCCAACCATTCCAGTAACCCTCAGTTTGTTTCCTGAGATTAAGAATTCCTCATATCAGTGAGGTCATATGATATATGTCTTTCTCTGATTGACTTATTTCGCTCAGCATAACACTCTCCAGTTCCATCCATGTCATTGCGAAAGGCAAGATTTCATTCCTTTTGATGGCTGCATAATATTCCATTGTATATATAACGACCTCTTCTTTAAACATTCATTTGTTGATGGGCATCTTGGCTCTTTCCACAGTTTGGCTATTGTGGACATTGCTGCTATAAACATCGGGGTGCACGTACCCCTTCGGATCCCTACATTTGTATCTTTGGGGTAAATACCCAGTAGTGCAATTGCTGGGTCGTATGGTAGTTCTATTTTCAACTTTTTGAAGATCCTCCATACTGTTTTCCAGAGTGGCTGCACCAGCTTGCATTCCCACCAACAGTGTAGGAGGGTTCCCCTTTCTCCACATCCCTGCCAATATCTGTCATTTCCTGACTTGTTAATTTTAGCCATTCTGACTGGTGTGAGGTGATATCTCATTGAGGTTTTGATTTGTATTTCCCTGATGCCGAACGATGTTGAGCACTTTTTCTTGTGTCTGTTGGCCATTTGGATGTCTTCTTTGGAAAAATGTTTGTTCATGTATTCTGCCCATTTCTTGATTGGATCATTTGTTCTTTGAGTGTTGAGTTTAATAAGTTCTTTATTGATTTTGGATACTAGCCCTTTATCTGATATGTCATTTGCAAATATCTTCTCCCATTTGTCAGTTGTCTTTTGGTTTTGTTGAGTGTTTCTTTTGCTGTGCAAAAGCTTTTTATCTTGATGAAATCCCAAATAGTTTATTTTTGCCCTTGCTTCCCTTGCCTTTGGCGATGTTTCTAGGAAGAAGTTGCTGCGGCTGAGGTCGAAGAGGTTGCTGCCTGTGTTCTCCTTTAGCATTTTGATGGACTCCTGTCTCACATTATGTCTTTCAACCATTTTGAGTCTATTTTTGTGTGTGGTGTAAGGAAATGGTCCAGTTTCATTCTTCTGCATGTGGCTGTCCAATTTTCCCAACACCATTTGTTGAAGAGACTGTCTTTTTTCCATTGGACATTCTTTCCTGCTTTGTCAAAAATTAGTTGAATATAGAGTTGAAGGTCCATTTCTGGGCTCTCTATTCTGTTCCATTGATCTATGTGTCTGTTTTTGTGCCAGTACCATACTGTCTTGATGATCACAGCTTTGTAATAGAGCTTGAAGTCCAAAATTGTGATGCCACCAGCTTTGCTTTTCTTTTTCAACATTCCTCTGGCTATTAGGGGTCTTTTCTGTTTCCATACAAATTTTAGGATTATTAGTCCATTTCTCTGAAAAAATTTGATGGTATTTTGATGGGAATTGCTTTGAATGTGTAGATTGCTTTAGGTAGCATTGACATCTTCACGATATTTGTTCTTCCAATCCATGAGCATGGAACGTTTTTCCATTTCTTTGTGTCTTCCTCAGCTTCTTTCATGAGCATTTTATAGTTTTCTGAGTACAGATTCTTTGCCTCTTTGGTTAGATTTATTCCTAGGTATCGTATGGTTTTGGGTGCAATTATAAAGGGGATCGACTCCTTAATTTCTCTTGTTTCTGTCTTGTTGTTGGTGTATAGGAATGCCATTGATTTCTGTGCATTGATTTTATATCCTGCCACTTTACTGAATTCCTGTATGAGTTCTAGCAGTTTTGGAGTGGAGTCTTTTGGGTTTTCCACATAAAGTATCATATCATCTGCAAACAGTGAGAGTTTGACTTCTTCTTTGCCGATTTGGATGCCTTTTACTTCGTTTTGTTCTCTGATGGCTGTGGCTAGGACTTCTAATACTATGTTGAATAGCACTGGTGATAGTGGACATCCCTGCCGTGTTCTTGACCTTAGGGGGAAAGCTCTCAGTTTTCCCCATTGAGAATGATATTCGCTGTGGGTTTTTCATAGATGGCTTTTATGTTATTGAGGCATGTAACCTCTATCCCTATACTCTGAAGAGTTTTGATCAAGAAAGGATGCTGTACTTTGTCAAATGCTTTTTCTGCATCTATTGAGAGGATCATATGGTACTTGTTCTTTCTTTTATTACTGTATTGTATCACATGGATTGATTTGCACATGTTGCAGCCCAGGGATAAATCCCCTTTGGTCGTGGTGAATAATCCTTTTAATGTACTTTTGGATCCTGTTGGCTAGTATTTTGGTGAGAATTTTTGCATCCATGTTCATCAAGGATATTGGTCTGTAATTCTTTTTGATGGGGTCTTTGTCTGGTTTGGGGATCAAGGTAATGACGGCCTCCTAAAACGAGTTTGGAACTTTTCCTTCCATTTCTATTTTTTGGAACAGTTTCAGAAGGATAGGTATTAATTCTTCTTTAAATTTTGGTAGAATTCCCCTGGGAAGCCATCTGGCCCAGGGCTTTTGTTTCTTGGGAGATTTTTGATGACTGCTTCAATTTCCTTAGTGGTTATAGGTCTGTTCAGGTTTTCTATTTCTTCCTGGTTCAATTTTGGTAGTTGATACATCTCTAGGAATGCATCCATATCTTCCAGATTGTCTAATTTGCTGGCATATAGTTGCTCATAATATGTTCTTATAATTGTTTGTATTTCTTTGGTGTTGGTTGTGATCTCTCCTCTTTCCTTCATGATTTTGTTGATTTGGGTCATTTCTCTTTTCTTTTTGATAAGTCTGGCCAAGGGTTTATCGATGTTATTAATTCTTTCAAAAAACAACCTAATTTCATTGATCTGTTCTACTGTTCTTTTGGTTTCTATTTCATTGTTTTCTGCTCTGATCTTTATTATTTCTCTTCTTCTTCTGGATTTAGGCTTTATTTGCTGTTCTTTCTCCAGCTCTTTAGGTGTGGGGTTAGGTTGTGTATTTGAGACCTTTCTTGTTTCTTGAGAAAGGCTTGTATTGCTATATACTTTCCTCTTAGTACTGCCTTTGCTGCATCCCAAAGATTTTGAGCAGTTGTATTTTCATTTTCATTGGTTTCCATGAATTTTTCTTTAATTTCCTGGTTGACCCATTCATTCTTTAGTAGGATGCTCTTTTCTCTCCATGTATTTGAGTTCTTTCTGACTTTCCTCTTGTGATTCAGTTCTAGTTTCAAAGCACTGTGGTCTGAAAATATGCAGGGAATGATCCCAGTCTTTTGGTACCGGTTGAGACCTGATTTGTGACCTAGGATGTGATGTATTCTGGAGAATGTTCCATGGGCACTACAGAAGATTGTGTATTCTGTTGCTTTGGGATAGAATGTTCTGAATATATCTGTGAAGTCCATTTGGTCCAGTGTGTCATTTAAAGTCTTATTTCCTTGTTGATCTTTTGCTTAGATGATCTGTCCATTTCAGTGAGGGGGGTGTTAAAGTCCCCCACTTTATTGTATTGTTGTCAATGTGTTTCTTTGCTTTTGTTATTAATTGGCTTATATAATTGGTTGCTCCCATGTTAGGGGTATAGATAATTACAATTGTTAAATCTTCTTGTTGGATAGACCCTTTAAGTAGGATATAGTGTCCTTCCTCATCTCTTCTTCCAGTCTTTGGTTTAAAATCTAATTTGTCTGATATAAGAATTGCCACCCCAGCTTTCTTTTGGTGTCCATTAGCATGGTAAATGGTTTTTCACCCCTTCACTTTCAATGTGGGGGTATCTTTGGGTCTAAAATGAGTCTCTTGCAGACAGCATATCGATGGATCTTGTTTTTTTATCCAATCTGATAGCCTGTGTCTTTTGATTGGGGCATTTAACCCATTTACATTCAGGGTAACTATTGAAAGATATGAATTTAGTGCCTATGTATTGCCTAAAGGTGACTGTTACTGTATATTGTCTGTGTTCTTTTCTGGTCTATGTTGCTTTTAGGTTCTCTCTTTGCTTATAGGACCCCTTTCAATATTTCTTGTAGGGCTGGTTTCCTGTTTGCAAATTCCTTTAGTTTTGTTTATCCTGGAAGCTTTTTATCTCTCCTTCTATTTTCAATGACAGCCTAGCTGGATATAGTATTCTTGGCTGCATATTTTTCTCATTTAGTGCTCTGCTTATATCATGCCAGTCCTTTCTGGCCTGCCAGGTCTCTGTGAATAGGTCTGTTGCCAATCTAATGTTTCTACCACTGTAGGTTACAGATCTCTTCTCCCGAGCTGCTTTCAGGATTTTCTCTTTGTCTCTGAGACTCGTAAGTTTTACTCTTAGATGTAAGGGTGTTGACCTATTTTTATTGATTTTGAGAGGGTTTCTCTGTGCCTCCTGTAATTTGATGCCTGTTTCCTTTCCCAAATTGGGGAAGTTCTCTGCTATAATTTGCTCCAATATACTTTCTGCCCCCCTCTCTCTTTCTTCTTCTTCTGGGATCCCAATTATTCGAATGTTGTTTTGTCTTATGGTATCGCTTATCTCTCGAATTCTGCCCTCATCATCCAGTAGTTTCTCTTTTTCTCAGCTTCTTTATTTTCCATCATTTGGTCTTCTATATCACTAGTTCTCTCTTCTGCCTCATTTATCTTAGCAGTTAGAGCCTCCATTTTTTTATTGCACCTCATTAATAGCCTTTTTTATTTCGACTTGGTTAGATTTTAGTTCTTTTATTTCTCGAGGATGGGTTTCTCTAATAACTGCCATGCTTTCTTCAAGCCCATCTGAAAGTGTCTTTAAAATCATCATTCTGAACTCTATTTCTGACATCATACTAATGTCCGTATTGATTAGGTCCCTGGCAGTCAGTACTGCCTCTTCTTCTTTTCGTTGAGGTGTTTTTTTTCCATCTTGTCATTTTGTCCAGAGGAGAATAGATGAATGAGAGAACAAAATGCTAATAGGGTAACAACATCTCCAGAAAATATACACTAAACAAATCAGAAAAGACCTGAAACTGGGGGGAAAAGAAAGGGAAAGAAAGAAAAAAGAAAAAGGAAAAGATAAAAACAAACAAAAACAAAACTAAACAAAATAAAACAGAACATGATCAAATATGATTAGTCTGGTGCATAAGTCAGTGCCACACAGTAGATTTGGGGCTTATTTTTGTCTGTTAGAAGAAAGTGCCTCCCAAAATTTTAAACAAAGAAAAACTTATATATGTACAAAAATAAGGGTTGATACGATGAAGGGATGGACTATGACTGTAAAGATGAAAATTATAAAGGATTTGATAAAAGGATTTGATAAGATATAAGTTGTTTGAATAAAGAAGAGAATTTATTAAAAAAATGGGGGGGAGAATGTGATCAGGCAGGAGACTAGAACAAAACCATACACTAGAGATTTAGGGTATATTTTGATCTGTTAGAAGAAACTGTATCTCAAAATTTTAAAAAGAGAACAACTTACATATATATGAGAAAAATAAGGGTAACTAATATGAAGGGACAGAATATGACTCTAAAAATGAAAAATAAAAAAGATTTTTTTAAAAAAGCGATTGATAAGATCTTGGTTGAAAAAGGGAAAAAGAAAAATTAAAAAAAAAGACAGTTAAAAAAATTAACTTTGAAAGACTAAAGAATCATGGTAAAAAAGCCATGAATTCTATGTGCAGTATTCCCCTAGCGCTGAAGTTCTGCTGTTCTCATTAATCGGTAATCTTGGTCTTGGTTGGCTGTTCTTGCTGATCTTCTGGGGGAGGGGCCCTTTGCCATGGTTCCCAAATGTCTTTGCCGGAGGCAGAATTGCCCTGCCTTTGCCAGTCTGGGCTAAGTAATCTGCTCGGGTTTGCTCTCAGGAGCTTTTGTTCCCTGCAACCTTTTGGTACAGCTTTGGAGGACAAGAGTGAAAAGGGCAGCCTCCCAATCTCTGCCCCGGAGTAGCCGAGAACTCAGGGCCCCAGTCCTCAGTGCACCCCCAGCAAAAAGCAGTCAATCATTCCCATCTCCTCAGTCTCCGGCGGCACTCCATGCTCCCCCAGACTGCGACCAAATCTTTCTATCTCTGGCACCTGACCCCTTGTGGAGTATCCAAACCCAGGAGATCCCTGCAGTGTGCTCCTGCACCACTCTTCCTGGGGGAGAAAGGGGAGCCTCCTCAGATCTGCTGCTTGGGTCCCTGCTGGAAGAGCAGTGGCCCGACTGTGCCATGGATCAGGGTTTATGGCATCCCCGAGCTGAGAGCCCGCTCCTCGGCTCCGTCTCTGCAGCCAGCTTCCTTGCTCCGAAACCTGGGAACTCTGCCGCACTCAGGCACCCCCGGTCTTCCTGTGACCCTGAGGGTCCTGAGACCACACTGTCCCAGCGAGGGTTCCACCCCCCGCTTAGCCACTGGAGCGACGTCCCTCAGCGAAACCAACTTCTAAAAGTTCTGATTTTGTATTCCTCGGTCTGTCACTTGCCAGAAGCGGCTGATGGAGCTCCCCCCGCCCCCCGCTGTCTATCCTCCTGAATATCGCCTTGGATTCACTTCTCCGCACGTCCTACCTTCCAGAACGTGGTCGCTTTTCTGTTCAGAGAGTTGCTGCTATTCTTTTCTTCGATCTCCTGTTGAGTTCGTAGGTGTTCAGAAAGGTTTGATCCGTATCCAGCTGAAATCCTGGGACCAGACAAATTCCAGGTCTCCTACTCCTCCACCATCTTGCTCCTCCCCCTGAGTTCAAGTTTTAAAGCACTGTGGTCTGAAAATATGCATCATATAATCTCAATCTTTTGGTACTGGTTGAGACCTAATTTGTGACATACCCCAGTATGTGATCTATTCTGGGGAATATTCTGTGTGCACTTGAAAAGAATGCATATTCTCTTGCCTTAGGATGAATTGCTCTGAATTTATCTGTGAATTCCATCTGGTCCAGTGTGTCATTCAAAGCCTTTGTTTCCTTGTTGATCTGCTTAGATGATTTGTCCATTGCTGTGAGTGGGTTGTTAAAGTCCCCTAGTATTATTGTATTATTATCAATGTGTTTCTTTAATTTTGTTGTTAATTGGTTTATATAATTGGCTGCTCCCAAGTTAGGGACATAAATATTTACAATTGTTAGATATTCTTGCTGGACAGACCCTCTTATGATATAGTGTCCTTCTTCATCTCTTAATACAATTTTTGGTTTAAAATCTAGTTTGTCTCATATAAGGATTGCTACTCCAGTTTTCTTTTGATGTCCATTAGCATGATAAATGGTTCTGCACTCCCCACTTTCAATCTGGAGGTGTCTCTGGGTCTAAAATGAGTCTCTTGTAGACAGCATATCAATGGGTCTTTTTTTTTTTAAATCCAATCTGATACCCTGTGTCTTTTGATTGGAGCATCTAGTCCATTTGCATTCAGAGTCATTGTGATAGATATGAATGTAGTGCCAGTGTATTACCTATAAAGTCACTGTTTCTGTACATTGTCTCTGTTTCTTTCTGATCTTTGTTACTTTTGGGCTCTTTCTTTGCTCAAAGGATCCCTTTAATATTTCTTGCAGGTCTGGTTTAGTGTTCGCAAATTCCTTTACTTTTTGTTTCCTGAAAACTCTTTATCTCTCCTTCTATACTGAATGACAGCCTTGCTGGATAAAATATTCTTGGCTGCATATGTTTCCCATTTAGCACATTGAATGTATCATGCCAGTCCTTTCTGGCCTGCCAGGTCTCTGTGGACAGGTCTGCTGCCAGCCTTATGTTTCTACCCTTGTAGGTTAAGGACCTCTTGTCCCGACCTGCTTTCAGGATTTTCTCTTCACCTCTGAAATTTGCAAGCTTCACTATTATATGTTGAGTTGTTGACCTATTTTTATTGATGTTGATGGCGGTTCTCTGTGCCTCCTATACTTGAATGACTGTTTTCTTCCCTAGATTAGGGAAGTTCTCAGCTATAATTTGTTCAAATAAACCTTCTACCCCTCTGTCTCTCGCCTCCTTTTCTGGGACCCCTATTATTCTAATATTATTTCACTTTATGCTATTGTTGATTTCTCGAATTCTCCCTTGGTGATCCAAAAATTGTTTTTCTCTATTTTTCTCAGCTTCTTTATTCTCCATCATTTTCTTTTCTATATCACTGACTCTTTCTTCTGCCTCATTTATCCTAGCAGGTAGAGCCTCCATTTTTTACTGCATCTCAGTAAGAGCTTTTTAAATTTTAATCAGATTTTAGTTCTTTTAACTCGCCAGTAAGGGATTCTCCACTTCTATGTTTTTTTCAAGTCCAGCTAGTATCTTTATAATTGTTTTTTTGAATTCTAGTTCCAACATCTTACTGATAGTCATATTGATTAAATCCTTGGCAGTGGGTACTGCCTCCTGATTTCTTTTGGGGTGAATTTTTCCATCTCATTATTATGTCCAGAAAAGAATAGATGAAAGAGAGAGGAAAGATAAAAATAGCAACAACAAAAAGAGAAAAATACAAACAAACCAGAAGAAAACAGAAAGGAAACAAAATAAGAAAAAAAATCATTCAACAAATAAAACAGAACAAAACAATAAATTATATCCTGGGTGTATTTTGGTCTGTTTCTTAAAAGAAACTAGATCCCAAAATAGGAAAAACAAAAAAACATATATATACAAAAATAAAATAAAATATAAAGACAGGAAACCATATATATATATATGAAAAAAATTTAAAAAATGAATTGATAAAATAAGAAAATAGCTGAAAGAAAATAAAACTGAGAGACTATAGAATGAGTAAAACACACACACACACACACACACACACACAGGAATGTTCTATACCATTTTCCCCAAGAGCTGAAGTTTTGCAGTTCTCTATGATCCATAAATTTGGTGCTAAGGAGTTCTTCCTGCTGGTCCTTTGGAGGGGCCTGTTGTGCTGATTCTCTGGTGTCTTTGCCCTGTTGGAATTGCCCCTCCCTTGCCAAGGGGACAGGCTCAGTGTTAGTGGCTCCAGATTGCACTATGTGATGCTATTTTGCTCCCTGGAGGCTTTCAGCATTGATAGGGTGCATGAGAATGGGGAAGCCCCGATCTCTAGCCCCAGAGCTCAAAGGTTTTGCCCCCCACTCTTCAGTGTGCCCTCACAGACAAGTAGTCAATCACTTTTGTCTCCCTGGTTTCCTTCCAAACTCTGTTCACCCAGCCTGTGATCCAGCATTTTTATGTCAGGCATGGGACCCAGTTTAAAGTCTCCAAACATTATGGACTCCTGTGGCATGGACTTGTGCCATTTCTCCCAAGTTCAGGAGGGCTGTCTCGCTATGCTTCTGCCTTTTGTTGGGCCCCTGCCTGGAGTGTGGTGGTGCAACTGTGCAGCAGTTTGCAGTTTCTGGCAACACTGAGCAGAAAGCTGGCATCTAGACTTGGGGTTTTCAGCCAGCTTCCCCGCTCTGATGCCTGCGAACTCTCCTGCACTCAGGCACCACTGTTCTTCTTGTGACCCCTGGGATCCTGAGACCATGCTGTCCCACCTGGGATTCTGCCCTGCTTCACCACCCGAGCACCTTTAAGCGGGTGACGTTCCCAGTCACTGTAGCAGACTTCTAAATGTTCTGATTTTGTGCTCAGCTTCTTATAGTACTTTGCAGTAGCCTCCTTGAGCAGGCTCTTCCCCACGGGGTATCCTCTGATATTTCACCCCAGATTCACATCTCTGCACCTTCTACCATGCAAAAAGTGGACTCTTCTATTTGTAGAATTCCAGCAACTCTTTTCTCCAATCTCCAATTGATTTCTCACATGTTCAGAAGGATTTGACATCTAGCTGAATTCCAGGGACCAGAAGAAATTAAGGTCCCCTTGTCCTCTACCATCTTAACGCCTCTGCATATATACCATATCTTCTTTATCCATTCTTCTGTCTATAGACACTTTGGCTACTTCCATAATTTGACTATTGTAAATAATGCTGCTGTAAACATAGGGATGCATGTATCTCTTTGAATTAGTGTTTTTTAAAAAAGATTTTATTTATTTATTTGACAGAGAGAGCAAGAAAGCACAAGCAGGGGGCGCAGTAAAAGGAGAGGGAGAAGCAGGCTCCCCACCGAGCAGGGAGCCTGATGCGGGTTTCGATCCCAGGACCCTGGGATCATGACCCGAGCTGAAAGCAGAACTTAAACATCTGAGCCACCCAGGCACCCTGAATTCGTGTTTTTGTATTTTGGGGGCAAATGCCCAGTAATGTAATTACTGGACTGTAGGATAGTTATATTTTTAACATTTTGAGGAACCTCCATACTGCCTTCCACAGTGGCTGCACCAGTTTGTCCACCAACAGTGGACAAGGGTTCCTTTCTCTTTCACATTTTTGCCCACACTTGTTTTGTATACCTTCTTAAAAAAAAAAGTCTATTTAGGTCCTCTGCCCATTTTTATTCGGATTGTCGTGTTTGGTGTTGAGTTGAATAAGTTCTTTATATATTTTGGATATTAACCTCTTATTGGATATATCATTTGCAAATTTCTTTTCCCCTTCAGTAGGCTCCATTTTTTGTTTTGTTGATGATTTCCTTAGCTGTGCAAAAGCTTATTCTTTTGGTGTAATCCTAATAGTTTAATGTTGCTTTTCTTTCTGTTACCAGAGAAGACATATCTAGAAAAATGTTTTTAAGCCTATGTTTTCTTCTAGGAATTTTATGGTTTCAGGTCTCACATTTAGGTCCTTAAACCAGTTTGAGTTTATTATTTTTTTTTTGTAAGGAACTCATCCAGTTTCATTCTTTTGCATGTAGCTGTCCAGTTTTCTCAACACCATTTGTTGAAAAGACTGTCTTTTCCCCATTAAATATTCTTGCTTCCTTTGTCATAGATTAATTGACCATAAAAGCATGGGTTTATTTCTGGATTCTCTATTCAGCTCCATTGATCTATATGTCTATTTTTGCCAGTACAATTCTGTTTTCATTACTATAACTTTGTAGTTATCTTAAAATCTGGAATTGTGATACATCCATCTTTGTTCTTTTTCAAGATTGCTTTGGCTAATTGGGGTCTTTTGTGGTTCTATACAAATTTTAGGATTATTTGTTCCAGTTCTGTAAGAAATGCTGTTGGTATTTCAATAAGGATTGCATTAAATCTGTAGATTGCTTTGGGTAATATTGCTTTTAACAATATTTGTTCTTCTAATACATGAACACTTAATACCTTTCCATTTGTTTGGTTATCTTTAATTTCTTTCATCAATGTTTTATAGTTTTCAGAGTACAGGTCTTTCAACTCCTTGGTTAAGTTTATTCCTAGGTATTTTATTATTTTTGGTACAATTATAAATGGGATTGTTTTCTTAATTTCTCCCTTTGTTACTTCATTATTAATATATACAAATGCAAGAAATTTCTGTATATTAATTTTGTATCCTGCAACTTTACTGAATTCATTTATCAGTTCTAATGGTATTTTGGTGGAGTATTTAGGGTTTTCTATATATAGTATTGTGTAATCTGTAAATAATGAGAATTTTACTTTTTCCTTACCAATTTGGATGCCTTTGTTTCTTTTTGAGGAGGAGATGTCTAATTGCTGTGGTTAGAACATCCAGTACTATGTTGAATAAAAGTTGTGAAAGTGGGCACACTTGTCTTCTTCTTCACCTTAGAGGAAAAGCTCTCAGACTTTCCCCATTGAATATGATGTTAGCTGTGGGTTTTTCATATATGGCCTTTAATATGTTGAGGTTTGCTACCTCTAAACCTACTTTGAATGTTTTTTTTTTAATCATGAATGGATGTTGTACTTTGTCAAATGCTTTGAAATGACCATATTGTTTTTATCCTTTCTCTTATTGATGTGATGTATCACCTTGATTGATTTGCAAATATTGAACCACCCTTGCATTAGGGAATAAATCCTTGATAATGGTGAACGATTTTTTTACTGTCTTTTTGTATTCGATTTGCTAATGTTTTGTTGAGGATTGTTGCATCTATGTTCATCAGAAATACTAGTTTGTAGTTTTATTTTTTGGTAGTGTCTTTATCTGGTTTTGGTATCAGGGTAACATTGACCTTATAGAATGATTTTTTTTTTCATAGAATGATTTTGAAAGCTTTTCTAATTCTTTGAATCATTTGAGAAGAATAGGCATTAACTCTTCTGTAATATTTGGTGGAATTCACCTGTGAAACCATCTGGTCCTGTACTTGTCTTTGTTGGGAGTTTTTTTTTTTTAATTATTAACTCCACTTCATTGCCAATAATCAGTGTGTTCAAATATTCTATCTCTTCCTTATTCAGTTTTGGGAGGTTACATGTTTCTAGGAATTTGGAAGGTTGTATGTTTCTAGGAATTTATCCATTTCTTCTAGGTTGTCCAATTTGTTGGCATATAACTTTCATAATATTCTCTCATAATTCTTTTTGTTTCTGTGGTGTTGATTGTTATTTCTCCTTCCTCTGATTTTATTTATATGAAGCTTCTCTTTTCTGTTTTTGATGAGTTGATTATCGCTTATCAATTTTGTCAGTCTTTTTAAAAACTAGCTTCTGGTTTCATTGATCTGTCGTTTTTGTTGCTATTTCATTTATTTCTGCTCTAATCTTTATTATTTCCTTCCTTTTACTGACTTTGAGCGTTGTTTCTTTTCTTTTTTTTTTAAGCTCCTTTAGGCATAAGATTATGTCATTAATTTGAGATTTCTCTTCTAGAGGTAGGCCTGTATTGCCATAATCTTCCCTCTTAGAATAGTTTTGCTGCATCCCCCAAATTTTAGACCACAGTGTTTTCATTTTCACATGTCTCCATGAATTTTTTATTTCCTTTATTTTGTGACAGATCCACTCATTGTTTAGTAGCGTGTTATTTACCTCCATGTATTTGTGTTCTCTCCAGTTTTTTTCTTGTGGTTGAATTCTAGTTTCATGTTGTTGTGGTTGAAAAAGATGTATATGACTCCTTTTTTTTTTTTTTGCATTTATTGACACTGGTTTTGTGTCCTAACGTGATCTATTCTGGGCACTGTTCCATGTGCACTTGAAAAGAATGTGTATCCACTGTTCTTAGATTGAATGTTCTGAATATAACTTTTATGTACATCTGGTTCAATACATCATTCAAAACTGTTGTTTTCTTGTTGATTTTAAGTCTGAATGAAATATCTGTTGATGTAAGTGGGGTATTAGAGTCCCCTACTATTATTATATTACTGTCAATTTCTGCCTTTATGTCTGTGAATACTTGCTTTATGTATATAGGAGTGTTGGCTGCATAAATATTTATAATTGTCACATTTTTGTGTTATATTGTTCCCTTTATCATTATGTAGTGTCAATTATTTTTGTATTATTACAGTCTTTGTTTTAGACTATTTTATTCATTTGGGGTAAGAGTAAAGGTGTCGGAGAAGTAGGAAGACCCTAGACTTGCCTAGTCCCTCAAACACAGCTAGATAAATATCAAATCATTCTGAATACCCAAGAAATTGATGTGAGGACTGACAGAAGAAGCTGCACTATTACAGTCGGTGAAGTAGCCACATCAAGGAAGGTAGGAAATACAGAAACGTAGTTTGGGGGAGAAATGGATCATGGGTGCTGAGGAGGGGCCAGAGGCCTGGTCATGGAGAAAGGCAAGAGAGAGGAGCACACAAAGGATCACAGAAGGAGAACCCTTCCCCAAAGCCATTGATTGGGAAAATGAGAGGGCCTGATTTTCCTAAGTTTTTGCAACCAGTGGGGCTCAAAGACTGGAGTTTTAGAGGTCCACAGCATGGCTGGTATAGAGCCCTGAGGGTGCTGCAGTGCTCCTGGTGAGAAGGGAGGCAGGTAACCTGGGGACAAACGGTGCAATCTGAAGATTGCCTAAGAAACACCGGGAGAGACTGTTCCCTTTTCTTGTAGTGCATCTGAGAAAGGTAGCATTGCCTCTCTGGGGACAAAAGAGCCAGTGGGGTGCCATTTACCTCCCCTGCCCCTCAGCAGTAGTGCAGAGACACCTGCTGAGGGTGGCTAACCCGGACACTGGCTGTCTAGTGTGCTTTGTTCCAAATCCCACACTCCTGCACTCTGGTGCGACTGCCCTTCTGGGTCAAACTTGAATCGATTCCAGCACAGTGAGACTGTAACCCAGAAGACCAGACCAGATCCCCACCACACCAGGTCCCTAAAGTTTGGAGTTTTAAAACTTAACAGGCCTGGCTGGGATAGAGTCAAAAGTGCACTACACTGCTCCAGGCAGGAAAGCAACCCAGACACAGACAATGTGTAAGCAGCAAGCTGAAACAAACAAACAAACAAACAAACAAAAAAAAAACACAGTGATGCATGATGGGACATTATTCACTCTTTTTTGGGGGGCTTTCCTGACAGCAGCAAGCATGAACTCCTCTCTCCAGGGACAAAGGAGCTGACTGGCACCATTTCCCTCTCCTGACCCTCAGCATAAACCAACTTCAGTAAATAACACAACACCAACACTGGCTGCCTAACCTGCTTATATCAAGTACCATCCCCCTGCATTCTGCTGGTACTGCTTTACTCAGGCAAGTGTTCCTAAGAACAGTGCTGCAGACCCCTCCCCCAGCAGACCAACACAAACCCCCACATGCACCATGCTACTAACCATAGAGTTATGAGAACTTCAGTACTAGAAGAAATAGCATCAGATCTCAGTTAACAAACAGGCCAGAGCACACCTGGTTAAAACTTGCCACACTCTGGCCAAGGTTCAAACACTCCCAACTATGTGCAAGGAGGAAATCTGCAGACAACTGTCTTGAGGGATAGAGCAGCAAAAACACAGCAGCAGAGTGCATATAGCACACACATGCGACACTTCCCAAAGCGCCAGGCCCTGGACATTCTATGGCCTCTTCTTCACAAAGCCATTCCTCTCAGGAACAAGAAACATAAGAGGCTTTCTTAACACAGAGAAGTCAGAGTCCTAGACAATATGCCAACACAGAGGAATTCATCCCAAAAGAGAGAACAAGAAAAGGTAACAGCTAATTGAAACAAATATAAGTAATATTCATGATCCAAAATTTAAAACAACAGCCATAAGGATACTAGAGGGCTTGAGAAAAGCATAGAAGACATCAGGGAGACCCTTACCACAGAGATAAAAGAGCTAAAAACAGATCAGGTCGAATTGAAAAATGCAATAACTTAGGTTCAAAACCAACTGAATATAATGACCTCAAGGATGGAAGACATAGAGGAAAAAAAGTGATACAAAAGATAGAATTATGGGAAATAATGAAGGTGAACAAAAGAGGGAAAAAAATCTTAGATCACAAAAGTAGACTTAGGGAACTCAGTGACTCCATCAAACATAATAACATCCATGTCATATGAGTTACAGAAGAAGAATAGAGAGAAAAAGGAGCAGAAGGTTTATTTGAGGAAATTATACCTGAAAAATTCCCCAATCTGGGGAAGGAAATGACATCCAGATTCAAGAGGCACAGAGAACTACCATCAAAGTCAACAAAAGCAGGCCAACAGCAAGACATATTGTAACTAAATTTGCAGAATATAAAGAAAAAGTCCTAAAATCAGCAAGACAAGGGAAGACCAATAAGATTAGCAACAAAACTCTCCACAGAAACTTGGCAGGCCAGAAGAGAGTGACATATTATATTTAAGCATGGAATGTGAACAATCTGCAACCAAGAATACTCTATCTAGCAGGCTATCATTCAGAATAGGAGAGAGAAACAGTTCCCCACACAAACAAAACCTAAAGGAGTTTGTGACCACTAAAACAGCCCTGTATGAAATATTAAAGGGGATTTTTTGAGTGGGAAAGAAAGACCAAAAGTGACAAAGACTAGAAAGGAAGAAAGAAAGTCTTCAGAAATATTGACAAAACAACTAATAAAATGGCACTAAATTCTTACCTATCAATAATTACTCTGAATGTAAATGGACTGAATGCTCTAATCAAGACATAAAGTATCAGAAAGAATATAAAAACAAGACCCAGCTATATGCTGACTACAAGAGACTCATTTTAGACCCAAACACACCTGAAGATTGAAAGTGAGGGGATGGAGAAACATTTATCATGCTAATGGACATCAAAAGAAAGCCAGAGTAGCCATACTTATATCAGACAAATTAGATTTTATTTATATATTTTTTCAAACTAGATTTTAAAGCAAAGACTGTAACAAGAGATGAAGAAAGACACTATATCATAATAAAGGAATCTACTCAACAAGAAGATCTAACAATTGTAAATATTGATGCCCCCAATTTGGGAGCACCCAAATATATAAAACAATAAGAATAAAGGAACTCATTGATTATAATACAATAATAGTAGGGGACTTGAACACCCCACTTACATCAATGGATAGATCATCTAAGCAGAAAATCAACAAGGAAATGGCTTTAAATGATGCACTGGGCCAGAGAGACTTAACAGATATATTCAGAACATTTCATCCTAAAGCAACAGAACACATATTCTTTTCAAGTGCACATGGGATATTCTCCAGAAGAGGTCACATACTGGGTCACAAGTCAACCCTCAACAAGGATAAAAGATTGAGATCATACCATGCACATTTTCAGGCCACAATGCTAAAAACTTGAAGTCAACCACACACACACACAAATTTTGGATATACCACAAATACATGGACGTTAAGGAACATCCTACTAAAGAATGAATGGGTTAACCAGGAAATTAAGGGAGAAATTTTAAACAGTACATAGTAGCAAATGAAAATGAAAACATGGCAGTCTAAACCTTTGAGATGCAGCAAAGGTGGTCCTAAGAAGGAAGTATATAGCAACAGGCTTACCTAAAGAAGCAAGCAAAGACTCAAATACACAACTTAACGTTACATCTAATGGAGCTAGAAAAGGAACAACAAATAAAGCCTAAGGCCAACCAAAGAAGGGAAATAGTAAAGATTAGAGCAGAAATAAATGATAAAGAAGGGTGCATGAGTGGCTCAGTTTCTTAAGTATCCAACTCCTGATTTCAGCTCAGGTCATGATCTCAGGGTTGTGAGATCAAGCCCCATATTAGGCTCCACATGGAGCCTGCTTAAGATTCCCTCTCTGCCTCTCCCTCTGCTCCTACCTCCCTCTCTCCCCTTCTCTAAAAGAAAGAAAAATGATATACAAACAAATAAACAAATAAAACAGTAGAACAGTGAAAACAGGAGCTGGTTCCTTGAAAAATTAATAGAATTGATGAACACCTAGCCAGACTTATCAAAAGGAAAAGAGAAAGGACCCAAATAAATAAAATCACATATAAGAATGGAGACATCACAACCAACACCACAGAAATACAAACAATTCTAAGAAAATACTATGGAAAATCATATGCCAACAAATTGGATGATTTGGAAGAAATGGATAAATTCCTAGAAACATAAACTACAAAAACTGAAACAGGAAGAAATAGAAAACTTGAATAGACTGATAACCAGCAAAGAAATTGAATCAGTAATCAAAAATCTCCCACCAAACAAAATTCCTGGGCCAGATGGCTTCCCACAGGAATTCTACCAGACATTTAAAGGGGAATATCTACCAGACGTTAAAGGGAAATGTCTACCAGACAGTTAATACCTATTCTCACACTGTTCTAAAAAATTTCAATGGAAAGAAAACTTCCAAACTTATCCTGAGGCCAACATTACCCTGATTCTAAAACTAGACAAAGACTCCACTTTTAAAAAAAGAAAACTACAGGCCAATATCCCTGATGAACATAGACACAAAAATTCTCAAGAAATCCTACCAAATCGAATCTAACAGTATGTTAAAAGAATCATTCACCACAACCAACTGGGATTTCCTCCTGGGTTGCAAGCGTGGTTAAATATTCACAAATCAATGTGATACATCACATTAATAAAAGAAAGGATAAGAACCATATGATTCTCTCAATAGACACAGCAAAAGCATTTGACAGAGTAACATCCATTCTTGATAAAAACACTCAACAAAGTAGGGTTAGAGGAAATATACCTCAACATAATAAAGGCCATGTATGAAAAACCCACAGCTAATAACCTCCATGGTGAAAAACTGAGAAGTTTTCCTCTAAAGTCAGGAAGAAGACAGGAATGTCAACTCTTGTCATTGTTATTTAACGTAGTACTGGACATCCTAGCCTCAGCAATCAGACAACAAAAAGAAGTAAAAGACATTCAAATCAGCAAGGAAGAAGTAAAACTTTCACTATTTGCAGACAACATGAAACTCTATGTAGAAAAACCAAAAGACACCACCAAAAAAAATGTTAGAAATGACATGAATTCAGTAAAGTCAAATTCAGTAAAATCAATGAACAGAAGTTTATTGCATTTCTGTACATGAATAATGCAGCAGCAGGAAGAGAAATCAAGGCATTGATCCCATTTACAACTGCACCAAAAACTATAAGATACCTAGCAATAAACCTAACTAAAGAGGTAAAAATCTGTACTCTGAAAACCATAAAACACTGGTGAAAGAAACTGAAGAGGACACAAAGAAATGGAAAAACATTCCATGCTCATGGATTGGGAAACAGATATTGTTAATATGTTTACACTACCAAAAACAACCTACATATTTAATGAAATTCTTATCAAAATACTACCAACCTTTTTCACAGAGCTAAAACAAACAATCCTAAAATTTGTAAGGAAGCACAAAAGACCCCAAATAGGCAAAGCATTCGTGAAAAGGAACAGTAAAGCTGGAGGCATCATAATTCTGGACTTCAAGATATACTACAAAGTTATAGTGATCAAGACAGTATGGTACTGGCACAAAAACAGACACATAGATCAATGGAGCAGAATAGAAAACGCAGAAATGGACCCACAACTATATGGTCAGCTAATCTCAGAGAAAGCAGGAAAGAATATTCAAGGAAAAAAGACAGTCTCTTCAACAAATTGTGTTGGTAACACTGGAGAGCAACATTCAAAAGAATGAAACTGGACCCCTTTCATACCCCATACACAAAAATAAACTCAAAATGGATGAAGGACCTAAATATGAGACAGGAAACCATCAAAATCCTAGAGGAGAATACAGGAAGTAACCTGTTTGACATCAGCCATAGTAACTTCTTACTAGATATGTCTTGCGAGGCAAGGGAAACAAAAGCAAAAATAAATTTTGGGATTTCATCAAGATAAAAAGCTGCACAGCAAAAGTAACAATCAACACAAGTAAAAGGCAACTGTTTGAATTGGGAGAAGATATTTGCAAATGACATATCTGATAAATGGTTAGTATCAAAAATCTATAAAGAACTTTTCAAATTCAATACCCCCAAAAACCAAATAATCCAGTTAAGAAATGGCCAGAAAACATGAATATATATTTTTCTAAAGAAGCCATACAGATGGTTAACAGAGATGAAAAATGCTAAATATCATTCACCATCAGGGGAACGCAAATCAAAACTACATTGAGACATCACCTGACACCTGCCAGAATGGCTAAAATGAACAATACAGGAAACAGCAGATGTTGGCAAGGATGCGGATAACTGTTGGTGGGAATGAAAACTGGTGCAGCCACTCTGGAAAATGGAAGCTATTCAAAAAGTTAAAAATAAAACTACCCTACAATCTAGCAATTGCACTAATAGGTATTTACCCAAACGATACAAAAACACTGATTTTAAGGGATACATGCACATCTATGTTTATAGCAGCATTATCAACAATAGCCAAATTATGGAAAAAGCCCAAATATTCATCAACTGATGAATGAATAAAGAAGATATTGGTATACACACACACACACACACACACACACACACACACACAAGTGATATATATATACATATACATATACATATGCATATATATACGCAATGGAATATTATTCAGCCATCAAAAAGAATGAAATCTTGCCATTTGCAACAACATGGATGGAACTAGAGTGTATTATGCTAAGCCAAATAAGTCAGTCAGAGAAAGACAAATACCATATGATTTCACTCTTATGTGGAATTTAAGAAACAAAACTGATGAACATAGGGGAAGGGAAGAAAAAATAGAATAAGATAAAAACAGAGGGAGGCAAACCATAAGAGACTCTTAACTATAGGGTACAAACTGAGGGTTGCTGGAGGAGAGGTGGGTGGGGGGTGATGGTCATTAAGGAGGGCACTTGATGTAATGAGTATTGGGTGTTATATGCAACTGATGAATCACTAAATTCTACCCCTGAAACTAATACAGTATATATTAGCTAACTTGAATTTAAATAAAATCTAGAAGGAGGAGGAGGAGGAGGAGGAGGAAAAGAGAAGGAGAAGGAGGAGAGAAAGCAGTGAAGAAATTAGAAAAGTAGGAGAAAAACCAGGAGAGGCTACCTTCAGTATCAGTGGTAAGGAAGGTGACAGAGTAGTCAAGTGTGTGAAGGGCTACAATCAGTTGAAGAGGATTTAGTATGAGAAAAACCACTGGATTTGGCAATTCGAATGCCATCCTGTATACAAGTTGGAAAAGGAGGCATACTGTATGAATCATTCATTTAACAAATATTCATTGAGCACATTCTATGTGATGTTAATGACCTTTAAGCAAAGGCCATCAGGAGCACAGCTGTAGTCAAACAAATTGGATTTTATTACTTCTTGGAGTTAGACAAGATACACTCTGTGGGGAACCATGGTGTTCCTCTCAGTAAGAGGGTGCTAGAAAGAACTTATTATAAAATTTGGGCTGTGTTGCATAATTTTGGGGAAGGTTGAAGGGAGTGGGGGTTTTCTCAAGATTAGATGCAGTCAGAAAGTGGAGACAGCTTCATGATGTTGTTTTAGTCTGTGCCTAAAAAAATTTATTAACTGGCCTTGTTTTGTTTTATTTCATTGTACTCTCAGTGTAATGTAGTCTGAGGTTGTGTTCTTTGAGATTGTTTATGTCCAACAGTGGGACAAAATGACCTGGGTTTGAAGTCTAGTTGTGAATGCCAGATCAGTTCTGGAGGTGAGGGTCTGATTATTTTCACTCTCAGTTCCCTCCTTATGGCCAAAGACACACAACGTCATGTTGCAGGACAATAATCCATGATTGATATCCAGATTTTTTTCACGCTTATCAGTATTTTCTTGATTAAGATCAGAAGAATGTCCATTGAATGCCATCTGTAGTTGAACCAGGGTTAATTTCTCTTATCCTTCTGTTATAGAATAAGTTTTTGAACCATCAGACATGACTAGGGCTGCTAAGTAGCATATAAGACTCCAGACAAAATATATCAGCCAAATATAACACAGTCAGTTGTCAGAAACAATATGACTATTAGTCCTTCTAACAGGTCTTGAAGCCGGGGACCTAGATTATGAAACCCAAGCAATAAAAATATGTCCCAGAATTCATTTGGATCTGTTTCAGAGAGCCAGGTACTTTTCATTTCACTCTAGTCACAGACTGTTCTACTTGTTCTTAGTATATATATAGATGCAATGAGAAGTATTTGCTATAACACAAACTCTCCCTTGGCTAGCTAAGAGGAAATCAAAGGCCACACCACTGTCCATGATAACTCTAGTTAACGAATTTAGAATTTGTTGGCCTTTAAAGAAGAAATACTATCATTTAATGACTTCTGGTAAAGTCAGAGACAAGTTTTGAACCAGCTTTTGTAGTTGTATTATTCCAAATGTGGAAATTATAACTCACATGAGGAAGAAATCAATAACCCCCCTGGAAGTTTTCTAGAATAATCTGTGATTGTTTTAATTTGGAGAACTCTGATCAACATATCAAAAGAAACATCATTTGCTGGAGCAATGACAGTTTTAAATATCTGGAAGTCTCTAACAATTACAACTAATACACAGAATAAGTAAATGTGCAGTCAACAGTTATAAGCCTGATGTCCATGTAAGAAATAGTAGCCTAGTGGAGCACAGTTTGTATTAAGAGCATAAATATTATTTACTATAATAGGAGTGAGTGAATTTTGTATCCCTTGAGGTACACAGATTTTTTGAGTGGAATCAAACCATTTCTGTAAAGCAAGCTGAAGTACCTCTGAAGATAAACAAGTTATTGTAACCAGAGTAACACCCGATATATGACACTATTTTTTCTTCTTTAAATTAAAATACAATTAATCTACAGTGTTATGTTAATTTCAGGTGTACAATAAAATGATTCAACAATTTTACATATTACTCAGTGCTCATCAAAATAAGTGTACTCTTCCTGAAACTAATATTACATTGTATGCCAACTAACTGAAATTCAACTAAAAACCTTTAAAAAAGGATAAATGTAGGGGCGTCTGGGTGGCTCAGGTCATGATCCCAGGATCCTGGGATCGAGCCCCACATTGGGCTCCCTGCTCAGCGGGAAGCCTGCTTCTCCCTCTCCCACTCCCTCTGCTTGTGTTCCCTCTCTCACTGTGTCTCTCTCTGTCAAATAAGTAAATAAAATCTAAAAAAAAAAAAGGATAAATGTACTCTTGATACCCTTTATCTATTTTGCCCTGCCTACCTCCCCTCTGGCAACCACCAGCACATTCTCTCTGTTTGAGTATGTTTTATTGTTTTTTTCCCCCTCTTTTTTCTTTGTTTATTCATTTGCCTTATTTCTTAAATTCCACATACAAGTGAAATTATATGGCATTTGTCTTTCTCTGACAGACTTATTTCACTTAGGATTATACCCTCTATGTCCATCCATGTTGTTGCAAATGGCAAGATCTCATTCATTCCTTTTTTTTTAAGACCTCATTCTTGTTGATGGCTGAGTATCATATATATATATACCATGGATAGACACCTGGATTGGTTTCATATCTTGACTATTGTAAATAATACTGCAATATTATATTCATATATATATACCATGGATAGACACCTGGATTGGTTTCATATCTTGACTATTGTAAATAATACTGCAATAAACATGGGGGGCAGATATCTTTTTCAATTGGTGTTTTCATTTTCATTGGGTAGATACCCAGTAGTAGAATTACTGGATCATATGATAATTCTATTTTTATTTTTTAAGGAACCTCTATACAATTTCCACAGTGCCTATGCCAATTTGCATTCCTACTGATGAAAGAAATTAAAGATGACACAAACAAATGGAAAAAATACTACACACTCATGGATTGAAAAAACAAATATTTTAAAAATATCCTTACTACCCAAAGCAATCCACAGATTTAATGCAATCCCTATCAAAATACCAACAACATTTTTCATAGAACTAGAAGAAATAATCCTACAATTTGCATGGAACCACGAAAGACCCCAAATAGCCAAACAATCTTGAGAAAGAAGACAAGGCAGGACATATCACAATCCCAGGTTTTGAGATACACTACAAAGCTGTAATAATCAAAAGAGTATGGTACTGGCATAAAAATAGACACATAGGTCAATGAAACAGTATAGAGAGTCCAGAAATAAACCCATGCTTATATGGTCAATTAATCTATGACAAAGGAGGCAAGAACATACAATGGGGAAAAGACTATCTCTTTAACAAATGTTGTTGGGAAAACTGGGCAGCTACATGCAACAGAATGAAATTGGACCACTTTCTTACACCATACACAAAAATAAACTCAAAATTAAAGACCTAAATGTGAGACTTGAAACCATAAAATTCCTAGAAGAAAACAGAGACAGTAATTTTTTGACATTGCCTAGAGATACATCTTCTAAGGCAAGGGAAACAGAAGGAAAATTAAACTTTTGGTACTACACTAAAACATAAAGCTTTTGCACAGTGAAGGAAACCATCAACAAAAGAAAAAAGCAATCTACTGAATGGGAGAAAATATTTGTAAATTATATATCTGATAAGGGGTTAATATCAAGAACTTATATAAGTCAACAACAAAAAAGACCACAAACAATCCAATTAAAAAGTGCTCAAAGGGCATGAATGGACATTTTTCTAAAGAAGACAAACAGATGGTCAATGGACACATGAAAATATGTTCAACATCACTAATCTATCAAGGAAATGCAAATCAAAAGCACAATGAGAAATCACTTTACACCTGTCAGAATGGCTAAATCCAAAACATAAGTCATATGAGCCTTGCTGATTTTTTTATTGTCTAGGCCTTGCTGATAGGATTGTAGTGACCTCAGCATTTTGTTGATGTGAGGTCAAAGTTTAATTTTTATGTGAAGGAAGGTTAGGATTAGTGATGTGAGAGAAACTTAAGAATCAGATCAGCTTGTTAAAGGGAAATTGTCTTTTGAAAGACTTAAAGGAAAGACTATTAAATTTTCATCAGGCACATCAGGTGAGGTGCAAAAGGGTCAGCAAATTGTTAGATTTAGAGCAGTAGCTATCAACTGGAGAAAATGTGTAAGAGAGTTTTGCTCTCTCTTAAATAATAGGAAACCATAAAGGTCAGAAATAATAAGGTGAAGGTAAGAAAGATCATCTTAGTGTTTTAAACGTTATAAAAGTGGAATAATAGGACAAATTGGTAATAAAGTAAAAGGACAGGGAAGAGTGTTGAAGAATCAAAAAACTAATATTGTTCCACTGGCTTGGATAGAAGCTGTCCCTCTCTGAAGTCAATAGATTCTGGGGAATTTCTGAGAATCCTTTTTATTATTTCTAGGTAGAATGGATCTTAAGTAGTCAGGAGGAAAGGATGTAGCTATTTTGAACTGGCAAACATGAATGTAAGAATCTATATCTTAGTTTTGTTGCTGTGCCAATTGTTAATAACATCTGATAAGGTCCTTTTCATCAAGTCTCAAGGGCATTTTTTTTTTCTAGTGTCTTTTTCAAGATTAAATCTCAAGGTTGCTGATTATGTGGAGGATGCTTAGGTGTGAGTTTTGGAAACAGAGTCCCATACTTGCTAATGATAAAGCTGGAGGTATCACATGAGTCCCTTGAAGTAATTAATGGTATCTGCTTGTAATATCAAATGCATGAGGTGGTCTATTATTATTTTATAAGGAGATCTTCTATATATTATAGCTACTGGTAATAATTTAGGACATGAGAGTTCAAGGGTTTCTAAGAGTGTTTTTAATTTTAGTTTCAGAATTCCAAGAGTCCTATTTTTTTTTCCTAAGGACTGTGGATGAAAAAGCTATTGACATGTCTGGGTAAAAGATAAAAATTTAGAGTCCCCTAATAGCATTACTAGCAAAATGAATATCTGTTGTTAGAGAAATAAATGGGCATTCTTTTGGTTGAGAAAAAGAAACCAAGCAGGTTTGCTGTGGGAGAAGGGGAATTTACAGGGTCATGGCTCTCCAGTAAGGAAAAGCTTTAACTTCCTCTGAGAATAAACAAACAATAACCATCACATATTCATAGCCTATTGCAGAGAACATATGTATGAAGTCCATTTGGAAGTGTTTAAAAGGTCCCTTAAGCTTTTGGTTTCTATCCATGTCCCACCTTTGCAGTTTTACCAAGATTAAGTTGTTGGCAGGTTTGGATATATTTTAGGTCACCCTTGGCAGTACCTCTAACATTGCCCCATCAATGATTATTGAATATTGTTGCCAGTTTATCTCTGCTATTATACGTAATTTCATGAAGCAATTCACTAAATTCCATTTTAAATTATTTGGTGTTTTCAGTTGACCATCTTTAAAATGGCAAATACTATCTTTATGCAATAAGCATCCTAACTTTTCCCATTTTCTTTTCTCTAAATCAGGGAGTTGTCTCTGACTGTTAATAAATAGCTTCTCTCTTCTCTGTGTGATTACAAGAGCAATTATATTGGTTAATGCTGCTTGTTTAGCTTCCCATTCCTCTGAAGCATTACCATGAAATTCTGGGTCTTTGTACTTCACGTGACCTTTTATTTTTATTAAAGCTATGTCCTTAGGTAATAGCAAAACAACTAAAAGTTCAATTTGTCATCATTTTTTCCCTTAGGTTTTCATCAAGGTTAAAAACCTCTTTATTTCCAAAGCATTCCAAATTGGTGGATTACCCCAAAAGCACATCTATCAATAGAAATATTTGCTTTTACTTTCTTCCAGCTGGTAGGCTCAGGTAATGGCAAATATTTTAGTCAAATGAGATCACTTAATTTCTTGGAGTGGTTTATATTTTAAGAGAGAATTTAGGTCTCTGATAACATTTTGAAAAATGAACAAATAAAACTAGGTCAAGGCTATTCAAGGCATTCTCTAACAAAATGATTTAAGACCATACTAAAAACACCAAGAATTAACAGAATAATTTGGTCATAAAATTGAACCTCTACTAATGTGGGCATTTTATAAGAAAAAACAGAATTCTAATTTTCTTCCTTTGATACATTATTTAACAAATTGTATTAAAGGCTCTATGAATGTACCTTTGTTCATATTTATTTAAACATACACAGATATAAAAACATACAAATAAGTTATAATGTATAGTTTTAAGTCAAGCTTTAAAATATAACAGAAGGTATAAGTAATACATATCATATTACATTTATCATTTGAATGAATAGCTTTTAAAATAAACAAAATCACATCTATTATCCTGTTCACATACCTATAATTCTCTGCAATTACTATACCTGCTACAATCAATTATTTACATTAATTATCTTTAATTTTTCTTATTTGAGTATAGTTGACACACAATGTTGCATTCATTTCAGTTGTACAACATAATGATTCAGCTTCTCATTATGCTACGCTCACCACAAGTGTAACTACCATCTGTCACAATAATGGTATTAGAATATCATTGACTGGGGCACCTAGGTGGCTCAGTTTTTAAGCGTCTGCCTTTGGCTCAGGTCGTGATCCCAGAGTCCTGGGATCGAGCCCCACATCGGGCTCCCTGCTCAGCAGGAAGCCTGCTTCTCCCTGTCCCACTCCCCCTGCTTGTGTTCCCTCTCTCGCTGTGTCTCCCTCTGTCAAATAAATAAATAAATAAAATCTTTTTTTAAAAAAAGATTATCATTGACTATATTCCCCATGCTGTGCTTTTTATTCCTGTGGCTAATTTATTCTACAACTGGAAATCTGTATCTTCCACTCACTTTCACCCATTTTTCCTATCCCCTCCCATTTGGCAACCATCAGTTTGTTTAGTTTGTTCTCTGTATTTATAGGTCTGATTATGTTTTTTGTTTGTTTATTCGCTTGCTATGTTTTTTATATTCCATATATGAGTAAAATCATATAATATTTGTTTCTGTCAGTCAGGTTTATTTTGCTTGGTATCATATCTCTAGGCCCATCCGTGTTGCTGCAAACAGCAAGATCACATCCTTTTTTTTTTACAGCTGCATAACATCTATATATATAGAGAGAAATAGATATAGATATATACATTCATATATATATTCATATATATACACACACCATGTCTTTATCCATTTGTCTATCAATAGACACTTGGGGGGCTTCCATATCTTGGCTATTGTAAATAATGCAGTAGTGAACATAGCCTTGCATATATCTTTTTAAAACAGTATTTTCATTTTCCTTGGGTAAATACCCACCAGTGGAATTATTGGATCATATGGTATTTCTATTTTTAATTTTTAAGGAAACTCCATACTGTTTTCCACAGTGGTTGTACAAATTTACATTACCAACAATGAACAAGTGTTCTTTTTTTCTCCATATTCTCACCAAAACTTGTTGTTTCTTGTGTTTTGATTTTAGTCATTCTGATATGTGTAACATGATATTTTATTGTGGTTTTGATTTGCATTTCCCTGGTGATTAGTGATGTTGAGCATTTTTTCATGTGTATGTTGGCCATCTTTATGTCTTCTTTGGAAAAATATCTATTCAGATCCTCTGCCCCTTTTTAAATCAGATTTTTTTCTATTTTGCTGTTGACATATAAATTCTTTATATATTTTGGATGTTAACCCTTGTCTGATATATCATTTGCAGGTATAGTCTAGCATTCAGTAGGTTGCCTTTTTGTATCTTTAATTAAAGTAACTAATTTGTTCTTTTCTTCTGGAGACCCAAAAAACTCCAGAGGACAAAAATAAAAAATTATCCGGTTACTTTCTCCAACTACATTTATCTTATATGATTTTTTTATATGAGAGGGCAATAAAAGATATATGTATTATTATCCAAAAGCATATGCATTTTCATTGATCTACTGACATTTTAAGAAATGAAAACAAATAAAAATTACATTTAATACTCAGTGTTTTTGTATATATGAGATTTTTAGAAACTGTACAGGCATTTAAAAATTATTTATTAATTAACTTAGGTCTAACTAAAGTTAATCTAGAAATTATAATTTTGTTAACACATTAAATCTGTACACATTGTAACATTTAAAAAATTAAATCCTTAGTTTTTCTAAGATGGTAGTGAGGTAGGAGGACCCGAGGATTTTCTCGTCCCTTGAACACAACTGGATAACTATCAAATCATTCTAAATACCCCAGAAATAAACTGATGACTGAAAGAACAAACTCCACAGCTAAAGGGAACAAAGAAGCCACATTGAGGAAGGAAGGATGTGTGGAGACATTGTTTGTGTGGGAAAACCAGATGACTGGCACTGCAAAGGGAAGTGAGCCATGGACTTGGAGAATGGCGTGGGGGGGAGCCCATAAGGGGAACAATTCCCCAAAGCCATTGGCTGAGTAAATGAGAGAAGCTGATGTTTGTCAGTTCTTGTAGCCAGCAGGGCTTAAAGACTGGCATTTTAAAGGTTGGTTGGCTGGGCTTGGATAGAGCCCTGAGGGGATTGTCCTACTCCTGAAGAGAAGGCAAACAAATACCTGAGGGCAGACTGCATGGAAACAGCAATCTGAAGAGCACCTGGGACACACAGGAAGATTTTTTGCCCTTTTCGAGTGCAACCCAGAGATGCAGTGTGTACAGAGTCTCCTTTCTGGGGACCAGGGAGCTAGTTGCTGCCATTTTCCTCCCCCACCCTTCAGCATAAACACAGAACTACCTGTGGTAAGCAGCACAGTGCCAATACCTGACTGCCAAACCTGATTACACCAGGTCCCACACTCCTGTGTTCTCGCAATACTGCTCACCTTAGTCAAGCTTGTCCCAGTCCCAGTGTGGTAGGCCATATCACAAAAAGACCAGCAGAAACCCCTGCTCATACCACATCTCCTAACCAGAGAGTTTTACAGAACTTCAGTTCTAGTGGAAGAGGAATCAGGTTTAATTTAACAAGCGGACCAGAGCACACCTCGTTAAAACTGGACACATTCTGGCCAAGGACCAAACACTGCCCACTCTAAGAAAGGAGAGCTTCTGCAGACAACTGGCCTGAAGTATACAATAGGCTCATCATGACAGCAGAGCACTTGCAGCACACATCAGAGACACTCCCTGAAGCACCAGGCCCTGGGCATTTTATGACCTCTTCTTCATAAATCCATTACTCTCAAGAGTAGGAAACATAATGGGCTTTTCTAACACAAAGAAGAAGACAGAGACTTGGACAAAATGCCAGAACAAACTCATTTCAATTGAAACAACAAGATAAGATCATGGCCAGAGATCTAAGTGAAACAGATAAAAGTAACATGCCTGGTGGAGAATTTAAAGCAACAATCATAAGGATACTCACTACATTTGAGAAAAGAATGGAAGACTTCAGGGAGGCCCTTAGCACAAAGATAAAAGATTTTAAAAAGAATCAGTCAGAAATGAAAAATGCAATAACTAAAATTGGAAACAGATTTGTAATGAACACAAGGCTGGAAGAAGCAGAAGAATGAATAAGTGATATAGAAGATAAACTAATGGAAATATGAAGCTGAACAAAAGAGAAAGAAGAATCATGGAACATGAGAATAGACTTAGGGATTTCAATGACTCCATCAAACATAACATTTGTATTTTAGCAGTCCCAAAAGAAGAAGTGTACACAGGCAGAAAATTTATTTGAGGATTTCATAGCTGAAAACTTCCTTAATCTGGGGAGGGAAACAGACATCCAGATCCAGGAGGCATAGAGAACTCCCATTACATTAAAAAAAATCAGGCCAACACCAAAACATATTGTAATTTTCAAAATATACTGATAAAGGAAAACTTGAAAGCAGCAAGATGAAAGAAGTCCCTAACTTACAAAAGAAGACCCGTAAGAAAAGCTGCAGATTTCTCAACAGAAACTTGGCAAGCCAGAAGGGAGGGGCATGATGTATTCAAAGTGCTGAATGGAAACAATCTGCAGCCAAGAATACTCTATCCAGCAAGCCTATCATTCAGAATAAAGGGAGAGATAAAGAGTTTCTCAGACAAAAACTAATGAAATTCATGACCACTAAGCCAACCCTGCAAGATACGTATTAAAGGGGACTCTTCAAGTGGAAAGGAAAGACCAAAAGTGACAGACAAGAAAGGAAAGAGAAAATCAGAAACAATGACAAAACAAGTAATAAAATGGCACTAAATACGTATCTGTCACTAATTACTCTGAATGTAAATGGATAGTGCTCCAATCAAAAGACATAGGGTGTCAGAATTGATAAAAAAAAAAAAAAAACAAGACCCATCTACATACCCCCACAAGAGCCTCATTTTAGACCAAAAGACACCTGCAGATTGAAAGTGAGGGGATGGGGGTGCCCGGGTGGTGCAGTTGGTTAGGCGTCTGACTCTTGGTTTCGGCTCACATCGTGGTCTCAGGGTCCTGGGATTGAGTCCACATTGGGCTCCACACTCAATGGAGAGTCTGCTTGGGGATTCTCTCTACCTCTCCTTCTGCCCCTCCCACTTGTGCTCATGCTCTCTATCTCTCAAATAAATAAATCTTTAAAAAAAAGGAAAGTGAGGGGATGGAGAAACATTTATCTTGCAAATGTATGTCAAAAGAAAGCCAGAGCAACAATACTTACATTGGGCAAACTAAACTTTGAGCCAAAGACTGTAACAAGAGGTGAAGAAGGACACTATATCATAATAAAAGGAACCCAACAAGATCTAACAATTGTAAGTATTTATGCCCCCAACATGAGAACACTCAAATATATAAAACAATTAATAACAAACATAAAGGAACTCATTGAAAATAATACAATAATAGTAGGGAGCATTAACACCACACTTACATCAATAGACAGATCATCTACACAGAAAATCAACAAGGAAAGAAGGGCTTTGAAACCCTGGGCCAGATGGACTTAACACATATATTCAGAACATTCCATCCTAAAACAACAGAATACACATTCCTTTCAAGTGCACATGGAAACTTTCCAGAATACATCATATATCCAGAATACTTCTCAAATCAGGCCTCAACAAGCATAAAAAGATCAAGATCATGCCATGCATCTTTTCTGACCATAACGTTATGAAGCTTGATGTCAACCACAAGAAAAAATTAGGAAAGACCACAGATACATGGAGGTTAAACAATATGATACTAAACAGGGTCAACCAGGAAATCAAATAATAAATAAAAAAATACATGGGAACAAATGAAAATGAAAACACAACGGCCCAAAACCTTTCAGATGCAGCAAAAGCAGCCCTAAGACGGAAGGATATAGGAATAAAGGCCTACTTCAAGAGGCAAGAAAAATCTAAATAGCCTAAACTTACACCTAAAGGAGCTAGAGAAAGAACAATAAACAAAGCCTAAAGCCAGGAGAAGGAAAGAGATAATAAAGACTAAAGAAAGAATAAATGATATAGAAAGAAACAGACAAAAAACAGTAGAATGGGTAAATGAAAGGAGGAGCTGGTTCTTTGAAAAAATTAATAAAATTGATGAACACCTAGTCAGACTTATCAAAAGGAAAAGAGAAAGGATCCAAATAAATAAAATCACAGATGAGATAGGAATAATAACAACCAACATCACAGAAATACAAATAATTCTAAGAACTTATGAAAAATTGTATGCCAACAAATTGCACAATTTGGAAGAAATGGACAAATTCCTAGAAACATGTAACAATAAAAACTGAAACAGAAAGAAATAGAAAACCTGAACAGACTGATAACCAGTAAACAAATTGAATAAATAATCAAAAATTTCCCAACAAACAAAAGTTCAGGGACCGATGGCTTCACATGGAAATTCTACCAAATATTTAAAGAGTTAACACCAATTCTTCTCAAACTATTCCAAAAAAACAGAAATGGAAGTAAAACTTCCACATTCATTCTATGAGGGCAACATTACCCTGATACCAAAACCAGACAAAGACTCCACTAAAAAAAAGAACTATAGGCCTATATCCCTGATAAACATGGATGTAAAATTCTCAATAAAATACTAGCAAATCAAATCCAACAGCACATTAAAAGAATAATTCACTACCATCAACTGGGATCTATTCCTGGGCTACAAGAGTGGATCAGTATTTGCAAATCAATCAACATAATACACCACATTAATAAAAGAAAGGTTAAGAACCATATGATCCTTTCAATAGATACAGAAAAAGCATTTGACAATGTAAAACATCTATTCTTGGTAAAAACCCTCCACAAAGTAGGGTTAGAGGGAACATAACTCAACATAATAAAGACCATACACAAAAAAACCCATAGCTCATATCATCCTCTATGGGGAAAAACTGAGAGCTTTTCCTGTAAGGTCAGGAAGAAGACAAGGATGTCTACTCTCACCACTCTCACCACTCTTATTTAACAGTACTGGAAGTCTTAACCACAACAATGAGACAACAAAAAGAAATAAAAGGCATCCAAATTGGCAAGAAAAAAGTAAAACTTTCATGATTTGCAGATGACATGATATTCTATATAGAAAACCTGAAAGACCACACAAAAAACTTGCTAGAACTGATACATGAATTCAGCAAAGTCTCCAGATACAAAATCAATGTACAGAAATCTGTTGCGTTTCTATACACCAATAACGAAGTAGTAGAAAGAGAAATCAAAAAATAATACCTAGGGGAGGGCGGAGCAAGATGGCGGAGGAGTAGGAGACCTGGATTTCGTCTGGTCTCAGGAATTCAGCTGAATAGGGATCAAACCATTCTGAACACCTACGAACTCAACAGGAGATCGAAAAGGAGAGTAGCAACAACTCTCTGAACAGAAAAGCGACCACTTTCTGGAAGGTAGGACATGCGGAGAAGTGAATCCGAGGCGATATTCGGGAGGTTAGACGGCGGGGGAGGGGGCCTCCGTCGGCCGCTTCTGGCAAGTGATAGAGCCGCGGAGCACAAAATCAGAACTTTTAGAAGTCGGCTCCGCAGAGGGACGTCGCTCCAGTGGCTAAGCGGGAGGTGGAATCCTCGCGGGACAGTGTGGTCTCAGGACCTTCAGGGTCACAGAAAGACTGGGGGTGCCTGAGTGTGGCAGAGCTCCCAGGTATCGGAGCGGGGAAGCCGGCTGCAGGGATGGAACCGAGTCGCGGGCTCTCAACTCGGGGTTGCCATAAACTGTGATCCGCGGCCCAGTTGGGCCACTGCTCCTCCAGGAGGGACCCAACAAGCGGCAGAGCCGGGGAGACTCCCCTTCCTCCCCTGGGAGGAGCGGCGCGGGAATGCACCACAGGGATCTGCTGGGTTTGGAGACTCCACACGGGGTCGGGTGCCAGAGATAGAAACGCTTGGTCACAGGCCGGGTGAGCACGGAGTGCGGCCAGAGACTGGGGACACGGGAGTGACTGACTGCTTTTCTCTGGGTCTCACTGAGGAGCGGAACCCCGAGTTCTTGCCTCCTCTGGGGCGGAGATCGGGAGGCTGCAATTTTCACTGTCCTCCTCCAAAGCTGTACGGAAAGCTTGCAGGGAAAAAAAGCTCCTGAGAGCAAACCTGAGCAGCTTGCTTAGCTGGGACCCACAAGGGCGGGGCAATTCCGCCTCCGGCAAAGACATTTGGGAATCACGGCAACAGGCCCCTCCCCCAGAAGATCAGCAGGAACAGCCAGCAGGCCAAGACCAAGTTTACCAGTCAAGGAGAACGGGAGAACTCCAGCGCTAGGGGAATACTGCACATAGAATTCATGTTTTTTTTTACCATGATTCATTAGTTTTTCAAAGTTAATTATTTAACTGTTTTTTTAATTTCTCTTTTTCCCTTTTTCAACCAACATCTTATCAATCCCTTTTTAAAAAAAACATTATTTTTCATTTTTAGAGTCATATTTTATCCCTTCATAGTAGTTACCCTTATTTTCGGCATATTATATATATATATAAGTTGTTCTCTCTTTAAAATTTTGAGATACAGTTTCTTCTAACAGATCAAAATATACCCTAAATCACTAGTGTATGGCTTTGTTCTAGTCTCCTGCCTGATCACATTCTCTCCCTTTTTTTTAAATCTTCTTCTTTCTTTTTTCAAACTTCTTATCATATCAATTCCTTTTATAAAATCTTTTATAATTTTCATCTTTACAGTCATCTTCCACCCCTTCATTGTATCAACCCTTATTTTGTACATATATAAGTCTTTCTTCCTTTATAATTTTAGGAGGCACTTTTCTAACAGACCAAAATACGCCCAAAATCTAGTGTGTGGCACTGATCTATGCACTAGCCTGATCACATTTGATCATATTCGGTTTTTTTTGTATTGTTCTGCTTTGTTTTTAATCCTTTTCTTTTTTTTTTCTTTCTTTCTTTTCTCTTTCTTTTTTCTTTCTTTCCCTTTCTTTTCCCCTGGTTTCAGGTCTTTTCTGTTTGTATAGAGTATATTTGCTGGGGACGTTCTTAACCTCTTGGCATTTTGTTCTCTCATTCATCTATTCTCCTCTGGACAAAATGACAAGACGAAAAAAATCACCTCAGCAAAAAGAACAAGAGATAGTACCATCAGGCAGGACATACTCAATACGGACATTAGTATGATGTCAGACCTAGAGTTCAGAATCATGACTTTAAAGATACCAGCTGGGCTTGAAAAAAGCGTGGACATTATTAGAGAAACCCTTTCTGGAGAAATAAAAGAACTAAAATCTAAACAAGTCGAAATCAAAAAGGCTATTAATGAGGTGCAATAAAAAATGGGGGCACTAACTGCTAGGATAAATGAGGCAGAAGAGAGAATCAGCGATATAGAAGACCAAATGATGGAAAATAAAGAGGCTGAGAAAAAGAGAGAGAAACAACTACAGGATCATGAGGGCAGAATTCGAGAGATAAGTGATACGATAAGACGAAACAACATTAGAATACTTGGGATCCCAGAAGAAGAAGAAAGAGAGAGAGGTGCAGAAGGTATATTGGAGCAAATAATAGCAGAGAACTTCCCTAATGTGAGGAAGGAAACGGAAACAGGCATCAAAATCCAGGAGGCACAGAGAACCGCTCTCAAAATCAATAAAAATAGATCAAAACCCCGACATCTAATAGTAAAACTTACGAGTCTCAGAGACAAAGAGAAAATCCTGAAAGCAGCTCGGGAGAAGAGATATGTAACCTAAAATGGTAGAAATATTAGATTGGCAACAGACCTATCCATAGAGACCAGGCAGGCCAGAAAGGACTGGCATGATATCTTCAGAGCACTAAACAAGAAAAATATGCAGCCAAGAATACTATATCCAGCTAGGCTTTCATTGAAAATAGAAGGAGAGATAAAAAGCTTCCAGGACAAACAAAAACTAAAGGAATTTGCAAACACGAAACCAGCCCTCCAAGAAATATTGAAAGGGGTCCTCTAAGCAAAGAGAGAGACTAAAAACAGCATAGATCAGAAAGGAACAGAGACAATATACAGTAACAGTCACCTTACAGGCAATACAATGGCACAAATTCATACCTTTCAATAGGTACCCTGAATGTAAATGCGCTAAATGCCCCAATCAAAAGACACAGGCTATCAGATTGGATTAAAAAACAAGACCCATCAATATGCTGTCTGCAAGAGACTCATTTTACACCCAAAGACACCCCCAGATTGAAAGTGAGGGGGTGGAAAACCATTTACCATGCTAATGGACACCAAAAGAAAGCTGGGGTGGCAATCCTTGTATCAGACAAATTAGATTTTAAACCAAAGACTGTAATAAAAGATGAGGAAGGACACTATATCCTACTTAAAGTTCTATCCAACAAGAAGATCTAACAATTGTAAATATCTATGCCCCGAACATGGGAGCAGCCAATTATATAAGGCAATTAATAACAAAAGCGAAGAAACACATTGACAGCAATACAATAATAGTGGGGGACTTTAACACCCCCCTGACTGAAATGGACAGATCATCTAAGCAAAAGATCAACAAGGAAATAAAGACTTTAAATGACACACTGGACCAAATGGACTTCACAGACATATTCAGAACATTCCATCCCAAAGCAATGGAATATACATTCTTCTCTAGTGCCCACGGAACATTCTCCAGAATTGATCACATCCTAGGTCACAAATCAGGTCTCAACCGGTACCAAAAGATTGGGATCATTCCCTGCATATTTTCAGACCACAATGCTTTGAAACTAGAACTCAATCACAAGAAGAAAGTTGGAAAGAACTCAAATGCATGGAGGCTAAAGAGCATCCTACTAAGGAATGAATGGGTCAACCAGGAAATTAAAGAAGAATTAAAAAAATTCATGGAAACAAATGAAAATGAAAACACAACTGTTCAAAATCTTTGGGATACAGCAAAGGCAGTCCTGAGAGGAAAGTATATAGCAATACAAGCCTTTCTCAAGAAACAAGAAATGTCTCAAATACACAACCTAACTCTACACCTAAAGAGCTGGAGAAAGAAAAGCAAAGAAAGCCTAAACCCAGCAGGAGAAGAGAAATAATAAAGATCAGAGCAGAAATCAATGAACTAGAAACCAAAAGAACAGTAGAACAGATCAACGAAACTAGGAGCTGGTTCTTTGAAAGAATTAACAAGATTGATAAACCCCTGGCCAGACTTATCAAAAAGAAAAGAGAAAGGACCCAAATCAACAAAATCATGAATGAAAGAGGAGAGTTCACAACCAACACCAAAGAAATACAAACAATTATAAGAACATATTATGAGCAACTCTATGCCAGCAAATTAGATAACCTGGAAGAAATGGGTGCATTCCTAGAGATGTATCAACTACCAAAATTGAACCAGGAAGAAATAGAAAACCTGAACAGACCTATAACCACTAAGGAAATTGAAGCAGTCATCAAAAATCTCCCAACAAACAAAAGCCCAGGGCCAGATGGCTTCCCAGGGGAATTCTATCAGACATTTAAAGAAGAATTAATACCTATTCTCCTGAAACTGTTCCAAAAAATAGAAATAGAAGGAAAAGTTCCAAACTCATTTTATGAGGCCACCATTACCTTGATCCCAAAACCAAAGACCCCATCAAAAAGGAGAACTACAGACCAATACCCTTGATGAACATGGATGCAAAAATTCTCACCAAAATACTAGCCAATAGGATCCAACAGTACATTAAAAGGATTATTCACCACGACCAAGTGGGATTTATCCCTGGGCTGCAAGGCTGGTTCAACGTGTGCAAATCAATCAATGTGATACAATACATTAACAAAAGAAAGAACAAGAATCATATGATCCTCTCAATAGATGCAGAAAAAGCATTTGACAAAGTACAGCATCCTTTCTTGATCAAAACTCTTCAGAGTATAGGGATAGAGGGTACATACCTCAATATCATAAAAGCCATCTATGAAAAACCTACAGCGAATATCATTCTCAATGGGGAAAAGCTGAGACCTTTTCTCCTCAGGTCAGGAACGCGTCAGGGATGTCCACTCTCACCACTGCTATTCAACATAGTATTAGAAGTCCTAGCCACAGCAATCAGACAACAAAAAGAAATCAAAGGCATCCAAATTGGCAAAGAGGAAGTCAAACTCTCACTGTTTGCAGATGATATGATACTGTATGTGGAAAACCCAAAAGACTCCCTCCCAAAACTGCTAGAACTCATACAGGAATTCAGTAAAGTGGCAGGATATCAAATCAATGCACAGAAATCAGTGGCATTCCTATATACCAACAAGACAGTAGAGAGACAAATCAAGGAATCGATCCCATTTATAATTGCACCCAAAACCATAAGATACCTAAGAATAAATTTAACCAAAGAGGCAAAGGATCTGTACTCAGAAAACTATAAAATACTCATGAAAAAAGTTGAAGAAGACGCAAAAAAATGGAAAAACGTTCCATGCTCATGGATTGGAAGAACAAATATTGTGAAGATGTCAATGCTACCTAGAGCAATCTACACATTCAATGCAATTCCTATCAAAATACCATCCACTTTTTTCAAAGAAATGGAACAAATAATCCTAAAATTTGTATGGAACCAGAAGAGACCCCGAATAGCCAGAGAAATCTTGAAAAAGAAAAGCAAAGCTGGTGGCATCACAATTCCAGACTTCCAGCTCTATTACAAAGCTGTCATCATCAAGACAGAATGGTACTGGCACAAAAACAGACACATAGATCAGCGGAACAGAATCGAGAGCCCAGAAATGGACCTTCAACTCTATGGTCAACTTAACTTGACAAAGCAGGAAAGAATGTCCAATGGAAAAAAGACAGTCTCTTCAACAAATGGTGTTGGGAAAATTGGACAGCCACATGCAGAAAAATGAAACTGGACTATTTCCTTACACCTCACACAAAAATAGACTCGAAATGGTTGAAAGACCTAAACGTGAGACAGGAGTCCATCAAATTCCTAAAGGAGAACATAGGCAGCAACCTCTTCGACCTCAGCCGCAGCAACTTCTTCCTAGAAACATCGCGAAAGGCAAGGGAAGCAAGGGCAAAAATGAACTATTGGGACTTCATCAAGATAAAAAGCTTTTGCACAGCAAAAGAAACAGTCCACAAAACCAAAAGACAACCGACAGAATGGGAGAAAATATTTGCAAATGAAATATCAGATAAAGGGCTAGTATCCAAAATCTATAAAGAAATTATCAAACTCAATACCCAAAGAACAAATAATCCAATCAAGAAATGGGCAGAAAACATGAACAGACATTTTTCCAAAGAAGACATCCAAATGGCCAACAGACACATGAAAAAGTCCTCAGCATCACTCGGCATCAGAGAAATCCAAATCAAAACCTCCATGAGATACCACCTCACACCAGTCAGAATGGCTAAAATTAACAAGTCAGGAAACGACAGATGCTAGCGGGGATGTGGAGAAAGGGGAACCCTCCTACACTGTTGGTGGGAATGCAAGCTGGTGCAGCCACTCTGGAAAACAGTATGGAGGTTCCTCAAACAGTTGAAAATAGAGCTACCATATGATCCAGCAATTGCACTACTGGGTATTTACCACAAAGATACAAATGTAGGAATCCGAAGTGGTACATGCACCCCAATGTTTATAGCAGCAATGTCCACAATAGCCAAACTGTGGAAAGAGCCAAGATGTCCATCGACAGATGAATGGATAAAGAAGAGGTGCTATATATACACAATGGAATATTATGCAGCCATCAAGAGGAATGAGATCTTGCCATTTGCAGCGACGTGGATGGAACTGGAGGGTGTTATGCTGAGTGAAATAAGTCAATCAGAGAAGGACATGTATCATATGACCTCACTGATATGAGGAATTCTTAATCTCAGGAAACAAACTGAGTGTTGCTGAGTGGTGGGGGGTGGGATGGATGGGGTGGCTGGGTGATAGACATTGGGTAGGGTATGTGCTATGGTGAGCGCTGTGAATTGTGGAAGACTGTTGAATCACAGATCTGTACTTCTGAAACAAATAATGCAAGATATGTTAAAAAAAAAGAAAAAGAAGATAGCAGGAAGGGAAGAATGGAGGGGAGTAAGTCGGAGGGGGAGACGAACCATGAGAGACGATGGACTCTGAAAAACAAACTGAGGGTTCTAGAGGGGAGGGGGGTGGGGGATGGGTTAGCCTGGTGATGGGTATTAAGGAGGGCACATTCTGCGTGGAGCAGTGGGTGTTACGCACAAACAACGAATCATGGAACACTACATAAAGAACTAATGATGTAATGTATGGTGATTAACATAACAATAAAAAATAAAAAAAATTACCTAGGAATAAACCTAACCAAAGAGGCAAACCATCTACTTTGGAAACTACAAAACACTGATGAAAGAAATTGAAGATGACACAAACAAATTGAAAGACATTCCATGAACATGGATTGGGAGAACCAATATTGAGGAAATGTCCAAACTCTCCAAAAGAATCTGAACATTTAATGCAATCTCTATGAAACTACCAACTACCAACAGCATTTTTCACAGAGCTAGAACAAAGAATCCTAAAATTTGTATGGAACCACAAAAGACCCCAAATAGCCAAAGCAACCTTGAAAAAAAAGAAAAAAAGCAAAGTTGGAGGCATTACAATCCCATATTTCAAGATATACTGCAAAGCTGTAGTAATCAAAACAGTATAGTACTGGTACAAAAATAGACACATAGATCAATGGAACAGTATAGAGAGTCCAGAAGTAAAACCACATTTTTCTGATCAATTAATCTATGACAAAGGAGGCAAGAATATACAATGGGAAAGGCAGTCTCTTCAACAAATGGTGTTGGGGAAACTGAACAGCTACATGCAAAAGAATGAAACTGGACCACTTTCTTACACCATACACAAAAGTAAATTCAAAATGGATTAAAGACCTAAATGTGAGATAGGATACCAGTAAAATCCTAGAGGAGAACACAGGCAGTAACCTCTTTGATATTGACCATAGCAACTTCTTAGTAGATATGTCTCCTAAGGCAAGGGAAACAAAATAAAAAATAAACTATTTGGTCCATCAACAGATGGATGGCTAAAGAAGATGTAGTATATATATATACGAGAGAGAGGAGGGGCAAAGATGGCAGAGGAGTAGGGGACCCTATTAAAACTGGTCCCCTGAATTGAGCTGGATATCTACCAGACCACTCTGAACACCCATGAAATCAGCCTGAGATGTAAGAAGATATATCTGGAGCTCTACAAACAGAATATTGCTGGCGGTCGGTTTTGAGGTATGAAGCAGGAAGCCATGATTCCGAGGGAAGATATCAGAAGATAAATGGAAGGTGGAAGAAGCCTCCAGGATCCTGCACCACTAGAGCTCAAAAGCCTCCCTCACTGGAGACTGGGCACAGACTTGCAGACTGGTAGTGGCAGGCAAAGGACTTTAGGGCAGCCCACCAGACTGAAACCTGGAGCTGTGGGGGCGAACGTGGGAACTGGAGGCAGCTGGCAGTTTTAGAAGCACAAAGGGCAGGGACGTGCATGGACCTAGAGGCGAGGGCTGGGAGTGCTGCTGTGGGGTGCACAACCCAGAATGCTGTGGTTTTAGCAGCACAGACAGAAACGGAGACAGTGTAGAGCTCACTGAAGAACAGACTTCAATCTCTCTGTTCTGAGGCAGAGGGTTGGAAACAGTCACTTCTGCTCTGACTCTCGGAAGAGACACAGAAAGCCGCCAGGGAAAGCTACCAGAGAACAAAAGCCACCCCCCCAAATGGTTTTCACTGAGCCCACTCCCCCCACAGGGGGAAGGGCAACTCTGCCCAAATATTGTTGCCCGAGTAACAATGTGGCAGGCCCCTCCCCCAGAAGACAGGCTGGGAGAACAAGAGGCCAACAACCCTTAGATCCCTATAAAACAGGTGCATCTTGCTTGGGTTGTGATCAATAATTTGGACTCTGTACATTCCCTCAACCACCCATCAACAGAATGACTAAGAGGAGGAACCCCCAAAATAGGAAAGACTCAGAGAACGTGATTTCTGTCACAGATTTACAAATGGATATAGATATGAGCAAGATGTCAGAAATAGACTTCAGGATAACAGTTATGAAGACGATAGCTAGAATGGAGAAATCGATTAATGGCAACAGAGTCTCTAAGGGCAGAAATGAGAGCTGAACTGGCAGAATTTAAAAATGCTATCCATGAGATCCAATCTAATCTAGAGACTCTAACAGCTAGGGTAAATGAGGCAGAAGAACGAATTAGTGATCTAGAAGACAAACTGATAGAAAAAAAAGGAAAATGAGGAGGCCTGGGAGAAACAGCTCAAAATCCATGAAAACAGAATGAGAGAAATAAGTGACCATGAAACAATGTCAGAATTATTGGGATCCCTGAGGGGGTGGAGAGAGAGAGGACTAAAAGATATATATACAATGGAATATTACACAGCAATCAAAAATGAAATCTTGTGGATGGAACTAGAGGGTATTATGCTGTGAAATAAGACAATCAGAGAAAGACAATTATCATATGATCTCACTGATATGTGGAATTTGGGACTACATCAAATAAAAAAGATCTTGCATAGCAAAGGGAACCACCAAGAAAACAAGAATGTAACCTACTGAATAAGAGAAGATAGTTACAAATGATATATCTGATAAAGGGTTAATACCCAAAACTTAGCTTTTGAAGTCACAGAATATCACATCCACTAAAGCTCAGAGTCTTCTTCCAAGCTCATGGAGGATATTGGCAGAATTTATTCCTTGTGATTATAGAACTGAGTAGCTATTTTTTTTTTGAATTGTCAACTGGGCAGAAAGCAATCTTTCTCTCCTTCTAGAGGCCACCCACAATTCCAAGCCACATGGTCCTTCCATGGCATGACAGCTTATTCTTAAAGGCCAGAACTAGAATCAATTTACAGCATGCTATATCAAAGTCTTATATAACATAACATAATCATGGGACTGACTATCCTATCAATTTTGCCATATAGCATAACCTAACCAAGAGTGTCTATCCCATCATATTCACATATCCTTTTCGCATGCTAGAGGAAGGCATATCCACCAAGGGTTGGGAATCTTGGGGGTCATTTTAGAATTTTGTCTATTAAAATGGGCAAAGGGCATGAACAGGGAAACCTTAAGAAATCCAAACACATGGGAAATTATATTAATAAAATATAAAATAATTATATTAATAAAATAAATGTAATTAAAACAAGTTACTATTTTCTCACTGTCAAATTGGTGAAGAGTTAAAAAGATAGTATTATGCAAAATGTGGGGAATTTGTCATTTCTACATTTCTACTTTCCGTGACTGTATAAATCAGTACAATCTTTTGGAAGGATAATTTGGAGCTTAAAAACAATCATCATTTGTATTTTTATAGTTTGCTTTTCTACTTCCAGATGTTTTCACTAAGGAATTATCTTAAGTGTGGCAAAAATTTAACTACAGGAATGTTCATTGAAGACATTCATAATAGCAAAACAACCAGAAACCATCTAAATGTACAATAATGTGTGATTAATTAATTAAAACAGAGTTACAAATAGGTAGATTCTGCAGCCACATTTAATTATTTAGGGAATTCTCATACAAAAGCAGATAAAAATGACCAGAATATCCCATTTTTAAAGTAAGTTTTTCCATGCACTGATGTTAAGGGTTCCTTGGAGTGGTCAGACACAAAGATATTTCATTTCACATAAAAAGCAACTCCTCCACATTTCAGTCATTTTCTGAATCTAAGGTTACATGAGGTGTACTTGAGGAATTTTGAATGGAATGATAGTGATAGGTTTTACGCCATATAAAACCAGACATATGTGATGATTAGAGGGAACTCAGAACTGTACTAGCCTTCTACATTGAGAAGTAATGTGGAACATCAGAAAAAGTATGGGATTAGGACTAAGAAGACCCATATTTTAGATTATTTTAATCATTTACTATGGCATAGTTGACAATTCTTTCAACTTGTGAGCCTCAGTGTGCTCACTTATACAATAAAAATTGCACTTTATCAGTGCTTATTAACCCTGACTGCACATTGGAATTACCATGGGACTTTTTTCAGTATTAAATTTTTTATTTTAATTCCAATATAGATAACATACAGTGTGATTTTAGTTTTAGGTGTACAATATAGTGATTCAATAATTCTTTGCATTACTCAGTGCTCTTCATGATAAGTGTCCTCCTTAATCCCCATCACCTATTTCACCTATCCCCCCAATCCACCACCCCTTTGGTAACCATCAGTTTGTACTCTATAATTAAGCTTCTTTTTCTTGGTTTGTCTCTTTTTCTTTTTTTCCCTTTGCTACTATTCTTTGTTTCTTAAATTCCACCTATAAATGAAATTATATGGTATTTGTCTTTCTAAAACTAACTTATTTCACTTATTATTATACTCCTGGCTCCATCCATAATGTTGCAAATGGCAAGATTTCATTCCTTTTTATGACCGAATAATATTCCATTGTATATGTATACCACATATTCTCTATCCATTCATTAATCAATGGACACTTTGACTGTTTCCATAATTTGGCTATTGTTAATAATATTGCTATAAACATCAGGGAGCATGTATCCTTTGAATTAGTAGTTTTGCATTCTTTGGGTAAATACATAATAATGTGATTGCTAGGTCATAGGGTAGTTCTATTTTTAACTTTTTGAGCAACCTCCATATTGTTTTCCATAGTGGCTGCATCAGTTTGCATTTCCACCAATAGAGCAAGAATCTTCCCCTTTTACCACATCCTCACCAACACCTGTTGTTTCTTGTGTTGTTGACTGTACCAGTTCTGAGAGGTATGAGGTGATATCTTACTGTAGTTTTGATTTGCATTTCCCTTATGATGAGTGATGTTGAAGATATTTTCATGTATCTGTTGGCCATCTGTATGTCTTCTTTGGAAAAATGTCTATTCATGTCTTCTGCCCAATTTTTACTTGGATTATTCATTTTCAGGGAGTTGAATTTTATAAGTTCTTTATATTTTAGATACTAACCCTTAATTTGATGTCATTTGCAAATATCTTCTCTCATTCCATAGGTTTTCCTTTAGTTTTGTTTATTGTTTCCTTCGCTGTGCAAAAGCTTCTTATTTTGATGAAGTCCCAATAATTCATTTTTGCTTTTGTTTCCCTTGCCTCAGCAAACCTACCTAGAGAAAATTTGCTATGGTCAATGTCAGTAATTACTCTCTGTCCTTTCTTCAAGGATTTTTATGGTTTCAGGTATCACATTTAGGTCTTTAATTGACTTTGAGTATTTTTGTGTATGGTGAAAGAAAATGGTCCAGTTTCCTTTTTTGCATGATGCCATCCAGTTTTCCAAAGACCATTTGTTGAAGAGACTGTCTTTTACCCATTGCATGTTTTTCCCTGCTTTGTCAAAGATTAATTGATCATATAATTGTCTATTCTGTTCTATTGATCTAGCTGTATATTTTTGTGTCAGTACTATACTTTTTTAATTTCTACAGCTTTGTGATATAACTTGAAGTGTGGAATTGTGAGGCCTCCACCTTTCCTTTTGTTTTTTAAGGTTACTTTGGCTATTTGGGGTCTTTTATGTTCCATACAAATTTTAGGATTGCTTGTTCTATTTCTGTGAAAAATGCTGTTAGTATTTTGATAGGTATTGCATGAAATGTGTAGATTACTTTGGGTAGTATAGATATTTAGTAATAATTTGTCTTCCAATCCATGAACATAGAATATCTTTCCATTTCTTTGTGTCCTCTTTAATAACTTTCACCAGTGTTTTATAGTTTTCAAAGTACAGGTCTTTCAACGCTTAGGATAAGTTTATTCCTAGATATCCTACTATTTTTGTTGCAATTATAAATGGGATTGTTTTCTTAGTTTCTCTTTCTACTGCTTCATTATTGATGTATAGATATGCAACATATTTTTGTACATTGATTTTGTATCCTACGACTTTACTGAATTTGTTTATCAGTTCTAGCAGTTTTTTGGTGGAGTCTTTTGGATTTTCCGTATAGAGTATCATGCCATCTGCAAATAAAGTATTACTTTTTCCTTACCTATGTGGATACCTTTTATTTCTTTTTGTTGTCTGATTACTGAGACTGGGATTTCCAGTACTATGTTAAATAAAAGTGGTGAGAGTGGACAGCCTTGTTTTCTTCCTGACCTTAGGGGAAAAGTTCTCAGTTGTTTCCCATTGAGGATGATGTTAGCTGTTGGATTTTCCTAGATGTTCTTTATTATGTTGAGTTATGTTCCCTTTGAACCTACTTTGTTGATGGTTTTTATCATGAATGGATGTTGTACTTTGTTGAATACCTTTTCTGTGTCTATTGAAATGATGATATAGTTCTTACCCTTTGTCTTATTGTATCACACTGATTGATTTGCAAACATTGAGCCACCCTTGTAACCCTGGAATAAATCCCTCTTGATCATGGTGAATGAATTTTTTAATGTATTGTTGGATTTACTTTGCTAGTATTTTGTTGAGGATTTTGGCATTTATGTTGATCAAGAATATTGACCTGTAGTTCTTTTTCTGTAATGTCTTTATCTGGTTTTGGTATCATGGTAGTTGTGGAGCCACAGAATAAGTTTTGAAGTATTCTTTGTATTCTTTCCTTTTCTAGTTTTTGGAATCGTTTGAAAGGAATAAGTATTAAATTTTCATTAAGTGTTTGGTAGAATTCGCCTGTGAAGTCATCTGGTCCCTGGCTTTGTTTCTTGGGAGTGTTTTGATTACTGATTCAATTTATTTGCTGGTTGTCAGTCTTTTTGAATTTTCTGTTTCTTTTTGTTTCCATTTTGGTAATTTATGTGTTTCTAGGAATTTATCAATTTTTCTAGGTTGTTCAATTTTTTGGCTTATTTTTTCCTAATCTCTTACAACTCTTTGTATTTCTCTGGTGTTGGTTATTTCTCCTCTCCTCTTCTTTGTTTATTTGAGTCCTTTTGCCTTTTTTCTTGATAAGTCTGGCTACAGGTTTATCAATTTTATTGATTTTTTTCAAGGAATCATCTGCTGGCTTCATTGTCCTGTTCTTTTTTTAAGAGGTTATTTTTATTTATTTACTTATTTAAGAGATGGGGGAGGGACAGAGAAAGAAAGGGAGATAGAGAGTCCCAAGCAGGCTCCCCACTGAGTGTGGAGCCTGATATAGGGCTTGATCTCACAACCCTGAGATCATGACCTGAGCCGAGATCAAGAATTGGACGCTTAACCGACTGAGCCACCCAGGTGTCCCTATCTTATTTACTTCTTCTCTAATATTTACTATTTCCTTCCTTCTTCTAGTTTTAGGTTTTGTTTGTTTTTCTTTTTCTAGCTCCTTTAGGTGCAAGGTTAGATTGTTTATTTGAGGTTGTTCTTACTTCTTGAGGTATGCCTGTATTTCTATATACTTCCCTCTTAGGACCACTTTTGCTGCATTCCAAAGATTTTGGATCATTGTGCTTTCATTTTCATGTACTTTTTTATTTCGTCTTCATTTCCTGGCTGACCCATTCATTGTTTAGTAGCATGTTATTTACCTCTGTTTACTAGTGGTCTTTCCAGATTTTTTCTTGTGGTTGACCTAGATTCATAGTTTGGTGGTCCAAAAAAATACATGGTAGGATGTTGGTCTTTTTGAATTTGTTGAGGTTGTTTATTCACCCAGTATGTGGTCTGTTGTGAGAATGTTCCATGTGTACTTGAAAATAATGTGTATTCTTTTGTTTTAACATGGAATATTCTGAATATATCTGTTGAATTCATTTGGTCCCATGTGTCATTTCCTTGTTGATTTTAAATATTTACAATTGTTAGATCTTCTTTTTGGATTGTCCCCTTTATTAGTTTTTTAAAAGATTTTATTTATTTATTTCAAAGAGAGTGAGGGAGAGAGAGCACAAGTGGGGGGAGGGGCAGAGGAAGAAGGAGAAACAGATTCCCCACTGAGTGAAGAACCCATGGGGCTTGATCCCAGGACCCTGAGATCATGACCTGAGGCGAAGTCAGATGCTTAACCAACTAAGCCACCCAGTTGCTCCTGTCTCCTTCATTATAATATAATGCCTTTCTTCATCTCTTGTTACAGTCTTAGTTTTAAAGTCTGTTTCATCCAATCTAAGTATTACTGCTTTGAATTTCTTTTGACATCCATTTGCATGATAGATATTTCTTCATCCCCTCACTTTCCATCTGCTGGTGTCTGTAGGTCTGAAATGAGTCTCTTGTAGGCAGCATATAGATGGGTCTTGTCTTTGCATCCATTTTACTACACCATGTCTTTTGATTGGAGCATTTAATGCACTTACATTCAAAATAACTATTGATAGATAAGTATTTGTCACCATTTTCTTACTTGTTTTATAGTTGTTTCTGAAGATTTTCTCTGATACTTTTTTGTCTCTCTCTCATAGTTTGCTGGATTTCTTTAGTGATATATTTGGGTTTCTTTCTCTTTATTTTTTTCACATTTATTTGTGGTTTTTGATTTGCAGTTACCGTTAGATTTGTATACATTTTCTGTATTTAGCAGTTATATTAAGTTGATGGTCATATAAGTTTGAATGCATTCTTTACTCCTCTCCTCCCCATGTGTTAGGTATATGGTATCAGATTTTATATTCTTTCATTTTGTGAGTTCCTTGACTGATTTTTCACAGAAATATCCATTTTTATTACTTTTGTGTTTCCTACCTTCATATGGTTACTGTTGGTCTCTCCTTTCCACTCAAAACATGCCCTTTAATATTTCTTGCAAGGCTGGTTTAGTGGTCGTGAATTCCTTTAATTTTTCTTTTTCTAGAAAACTATCTCTCCTTCTATTCTGAATGATAACCTTGCTGGCTAGAGTATTCTTGGCTGCAGATTTTTGCCATTCAGCACATTGAATATATCATTCCACTTTATTTTGGCTTGAAAATTTTCTGGCAAAAAACCCCCTGATAGCCTTATGGGGTTTTGCTTCTGTGTTACTGTCTTCTTTCATTTTGCTGCTTTTAAATTTTATTCTTTATCACTACATTTGCCCAATTTGATTACAATATGTCTTGGTGTAGATCTGCTTTTGTTGATTTTGCTGAGGGTTCTCTGTTCTTCCTGGATCTGGATATATTTTTCTTTTCCTAGATTAGGCAAGTTTTCAGCTATTATTTCTTCAAATAAATTTTCTGTGCTCTTTCTTTCCTTCTTCTTCTCCTTCTTCTTCTTTCTTCTCTTGGGACTACTATAATATGAATGTTATTACATTTGATGGCGTCACTGAATTTCCTAACTCTATTCTCATTTTGCATAATTCTTTTCTCTCTCTTTTGTTCAGATTTATTACTTTCGATTATTCTGCCTTGTAGGTCATTAATTCATTCCTTTGCTTCTTTTAGCCTGCTGTTCATTGCATCAAGCATTTTTCTCATCTTGTTTATTGTATTCTTCATCTCTGATTGTTTTTTTATTTCTGTGTTAAAGGTTTCACTGATGTCTTCCACTCTTTCTCAAGTCCAGTGAGTATCTTTGTAATCATTACTTTACTCCATCAAGCATGTTTCTTATATCTGTTTCACCTAGATCTCTGGCTGTGACCTGGTCCTGTGTTATCATCTGGGACAAATTTCTCTGTCTTCTCATTTTGTCTAAGTCTCTGTGTCTGTTTATCTGTGTTAGGAAAGTCAGCTAAGCTTCCTGTCTTGAGGGTATTTGTCTTATGAAGACAAGGTCCTGTAGTGCCCTGCTGTGTAGTGTGTTCTGTTCCCCAGGGCCTGGTGCTTCCAGGAGGGTTTCTAATGCATTTTGTGTGTGCTCTGCTATTTCACCCTGGCCACTTTATCCTTCATGCCAATCTTCTGCATAGGCTCTCTTTGTTGTGGGCACTGTTTGGTCTCTGGCCTGAATGTGGTGCATTTTAACTAGATGTGCTCTGGTCTGCTTGAGAAATGAAACTGGCATTACAAAATTCCCAAGTTGGAAGATGCAGGGGTTTGGCTAGTCTTCTGGGGGATGAAGGCCACTGTGCTGTGACTGAGGCAAATGTCACTGGGAAGGGTAATTCCACTGGAATTTGGGAGGGTGGGGCTTGGGCTAAGCAAGGGAGGCAGTGAGTGTTAGTGTTAGGCTGGTTGCTGCTGGTGGCCCTGTGCTTATCCTGAAGAGGAGTAGAAAATGGCCCCTGCCAGTTCCTCTGTTCCCAGTGGTGTCTCTCCGTAAATGCTGCCTCTTTGGGACACTCTCTGAAATGAGCAAATACCACCCTCCCCCATATGCCCCACGTGCTCTTCAGTTCACGGTTTCCATGCTTTGTGTCTGTGGGTTGTTTTCCCTGCCTGCTCTCCAAGAACAGCCCCAATGTCTCTGGGCTTTATTCAAGCCAAGCCTGCTGGCCTTTGAAACTTCAGGATCTAAGCTCCACTCATTGCAAGAACTCAGGAAATTTTGTCCCTCTTGCTTTCCAAGCCAATTGCTATAGGGATTAATTTTCTTCATGCCTTCCCCTGTGTGCTACTCTTTCACCCTTCTCTGTGACTGAGGCTCCCTCCCCATGACAGTGGCCCATCTGTTTCTCTCCCAAACCATGTCTCGACACTTCCTACCTTCTTGATGTGGACTTTTCTCTACCTTTAGTTGTGGAGTTTGTTCTGCCAGTCAATTACTGGGGTATTTAGAATCATTTCATAGTTATCTAGTTGTATTTGTTCCGGACGAGACAAGCCTAGGTCCTCCTACCCTGCTGCCATCTTCCCCTCCTCCCTTATTTTGTTTCTTAAATGAGTGAAATCATATGATAATTTCTCTTTCTTTGATTGACTTATTTCACTTAGCATTATACCCTCTAAGTCCATCCATGTTGTTACAAAAGGCAAGATCTCATTCTTTTTCATGGCTTTGAAATATTTTAGATATATGTTGGCCATTGTAAATAATGCTGCAATAAATAAAGAGGTGCATGTATTTTTTCAATTAGTGTTTTCATTTTCATTGTGTAAATACCCAGTTGTGGAATTACTAGATCATATGGTAGTTCTATTTTTAACTTTTTAAGGAACCTCCATACTGTTTTCCAGAATGACTGCAATAATTTACATACCCAGCAACAGTGTACAAGGGTTTCTTTTCTCCACATCTCCAATACTTGTTATTTCTTGTGTTTTGATTTTAGTCAATCATTCGATTTTAGACAAACACAAAGTGATATCTCTTTTTTGGTTTTAATTTGCATTTCCCTGATGATTAGTGATGTTGAGCATCTTTTCATTGTGTAAAGAAACTCGCTTTAGATTGAACGAAACAGAGAGGTTTAAAGTGAAAAGATCGAAAAAGTTATTCTATGCAAATAGTAACCAAAAGAGAGTTAGGTAGCTATATAAATAGCTCGACATATAAAATAGACTTTAAGTCAAAGAATGTTACAAGAGACAAAAAGGGCATTATATGTTCATAGAAAGATGAATACATTATGATAATATAACAACTATAAGCATACACAGAACAAAACAGTTTCTAAGTATGGACAGAATTAAAAGAAAAAAATAGTTTTGCAATAGTAGTGAAGATGTTAATACTCTAATCTCTATAATGGAGAAAAACTTTAGAAAGAAGACAAATAAGGAAATAGTGTGCTTGAACAGCATTCTGTACCAACTAGACCAAACAGACATATATACAACATTCTAACCAAAACAGCAGGGTTACACATTTTTCTCAAGTGCGCATGGAACATTTTCCAGGATAAAAATATATATTAAGCTGTATAAGTAGTTTAAAATTTTAAAAGATTGACATCATAGTAAATATCTTTCCTGACTACAATGAAGTGAAACTGGAAATCACCAGGAAAGAAAGCTGGAAGATTTGAAAGAAAGCTTAAACTCCAGAAGGAAACTGGAATATTCAGATATGTTGAAATTATACAACATACTCTTAACAACCAACTGGTCAAAGAAAAAAAATCAAATGAGAAAGTAGAAATTATCTGGAAACAAATGAAAATAAAAACAGAACATATCAGGGGGAGGAGCAAGGTGGCGGAGGAGTAGGAGACCTAAATTTCGTCTGGTCCCAGGAATTCAGCTAGATAGGGATCAAACCATTCTGAACACCTACAAACTCAACAGTAGATCAAAAAAAAGAATAGCAACAACTCTCTGAACAGAAAAGCGACCACTTTCTGAAGGTAGGACAGGTGGAGAAGTGAATCCCAGGTGATATTTGGGAAGATAGACCACGGGGGGAAGGGACCTCCATCAATCTCTACTGGCAAGTGATAGAGTGGCAGAGCACAAAATTGGAAATTTTAGAAGTCTGCTCCACTGAGGGACGTCGCTCCAGTGGCTAAGCAGGGGGTGGAACCCTCGCTGGGACAGTGTGTTCTCAGGACCCTCGGGGTCACAGAAAGACCGGGGGTGCCTGAGTGTGGCAGAGCTCCCAGGTATCAGGAAGCCGGCTGCAAAGACGGAGCTGAGGAGTGGGCTTTCAGCTCGGGGTTACCATAAACCATGATCCAGAGCACAGTCAGTCCCTGCTCTTCCAGCAGGGACCCAACAAGCGGCAGATCCAGGGAGACTCCCTTTCCTACCCTGGGAGGGGCGGCACGGGAGCACACTGCAGGAATCTGCGGGATTTGGAGACTCCACACGGGGTCATGTGCCAGAGACAGAAATGCTCAGTCATAGGCTGGGTGAGCATGGAGAGCGGCCGGAGACTGACGAGATGGGAGTGATTAAGTGCTTTTCTCTAGGGGCTCACTGAGGAGTGGGGCCCCACATTCTCGGCTACTCCAGGGCGGAGATTGGGAGGCCACCATTTACAGTCTCATCCTCCAAAGCTATATGGAAAGCTTGCAGGGAACAAAAGCTCCCGAGAGCAAACCGGAGCAGATTACTTAGCCCAGCCCCCAGCAAGGGCAAGGCAATTCCGCCTCCAGCAAAGACATTCCAGAACGACTGCAACAGGCCCCTCCCTCAGAAGATCAGCAAGAACAGCCAGCCAAGACAAAGGTTACCGATCAATGAGAAGGGCAAAATGCCAGCACTAGGGGAATACAACACATAGAATTCATGGCTTTTTCCCCCTGATTCTTTAGTCTTCCAAAGTTAATTTTTTTAATTTTCTTTTTTTTTCTTATTCTTTTTTTCTTTTGAATTTTTCTTTTTCCCTTTTTCAACCAACATCTTATCAATCCCTTTCTTAAAAAATATTTTTTATTTTTCATTTTCAGAGTCATATTCTATCCCTTCATAGTAGTTAACCTTATTTTGGGTATATATATATAAGTTGTTCTCTCTTTAAAATTTTGGGATGCAGTTTATTCAAACAGACCAAAATATACCCTAAATCTCTAGTATATGGCTTTGTTTTAGTCTCCTGCTTGATCACATTCTCTCACATTTTTAAAATTCCTCTTCTTTCTTTTTTCAACCTACTTCTTATCTTATCAATTCTTTTTATAAAATCTTTTATAATTTTCATCTTTACAGTCACATTCCATCCCTTCATTGTATTAACCCTTATATTTGTACATATATAAGTTTCTTTTTCTTTAAAATTTTGGGAGGCACTTTCTTCTAACAGACCAAAATACACTCAAAATCTAGTGTGTGTCATTGATCTATGCACCAGCCTGATCATATATGATCATATTCTTTTTATTTTCATCTTTTTCTTTTTTTTCTTTTTTCTTTCTTTCCCTTTCTTTTCCCCCAGTTTCAGGTCTCTTCTGATTTGTTTAGTGTATATTTTTCTGGGGTTGTTGTTACCCTGTTAGCATCTTGTTCTCTCATTCATTTATTCCCCTCTGGACAAAATGACAAGATGGAAAAACTCACCTCAAAAAAAAGAACAAGAGGCAGTATGGACTGCCAGGGACCTAATCAATACAGACATTAGTAAGATGTTGGAACTAGAGTTCAGAATGATAATTTTAAAGATACTAGCTGGGCGTGAAAAAAGCATGGAAGATAGTAGAAAAACCCTTTCTGGAGAAATAAAAGAACTAAAATCTAAACAAGTCGAAATAAAAATGCTATTAATGAGGTGCAATCCAAAATGGAGGCTCTGACTGCTAGGATAAATGAGGCAGAAGAGAGAATTAGTGATATAGAAGATGAAATGATGGAAAATAAAGAAGCTGAGAAAAAGAGAGATAAACAACTATTGGATCAGAAGGGCAGAATTTGAGAGATAAGTGATACCATAAGATGAAACAATATTAGAATAATTGGGATCCCAGAAGAAGAAAGAGAGAGAAGGGCAGAAGGTATATTGGAGCAAATTAGAGCAGAGAACTTCCCTAATTTGGGGAAAGAAACAGTCATCAAAACGCAGGAGGCACAGAGAACTGCCCTCACAATCAGTAAAAATAGGTTAACACCCCAACATCAAATAGTAAAACTTATGACTCTCAGAGACAAAGAGAAAATCCGGAGAGCATCTCGGGACAAGAGATCTATAACCTACAATGGTAGAAATATTAGATTGGCAACAGACCTATCCACAGAGACCTGGCAGGCCAGAAAGGACTGGCATGATATATTCAGAGCACTAAATGAAAAAAATATGCAGCCAAGAATACTATACCCAGCTAGGCTGTCATTGAAAATAGAAGGAGAGATAAAAACTTCCAGGACAAACAAAACTAAAGGAATTTGCAAACAGGAAACCAGCCCTACAAGAAATATTGAAAGGGGTCCTCTAAGCAAAGAGAGAGACTAAAAGCAACATAGACCAGAAAGGAACACAATGTACAGTAACAGTCAATTTACAGGCAATATTATGGCACTAAATTCATATCCTTCAATAGTTACCCTGAATGTAAATGGGCTAAATGCCCCAATCAAAACACAGAGGTTATCAGATTGGATGAAAAAACAAGATCTATCGATATGCTGTCTGCAAGAGACTCATTTTAGACCCAAAGACACCCCCAGATTGAAAGTGAGGGGGTGGAAAACCATTTACCATGCTAATGGACACCAAAAGAAAGCTGGGGTGGCAATCCTTATATCAGACAAATAAGATTTTAAACCAAAGACTGTATTAAGAGATGAGGAAAGACACTATATCCTATTTAAAGGGTCTATCCAACAAGAAGATGTAACAGTTATAAATATCTATGCCCCTAACATGGGAGCAGCTGATCATATAAGCCAATTAATAACAAGAGCAAAGAAACACATCGACAACAATACAATAATAGTGGGGGACTTTAACACACACCTCACAGAAATGGACAGATCATACAAGCAAAAGATCAACAAGGAAATAAAGACTTTAAATGACACACTGGACCAAATGGACTTCACAGATATATTCAGAAAATTCTGTCCCAAAGCAACAGAATACACATTCTTCTCTAGTGCCCATGGTACATTCTCCAGAATAGATCACATCCTAGGTCATAAATCAGGTCTCAACTGGTACCAAAAGATTGGGATCATTCCCTGCATATTTTCAGACCACAATGCTTTGAAACTAGAACTCAATCATAAGAGGAAGGTCGGCAAGAACTGAAATATATGGAGGCTAAAGAGCATCCTACTAAAGAATGAATGGGTCAACCAGGAAATTAAAGAAGAATTTAAAAAAATTCATGGAAACAAATGACAATGAAAACACAACCGTTCAAAATCTTTGGGATGCAGCAAAGGCAGTCCTAAGAGGAAAGTATATAGCAATACAAGCCTTTCTCAAGAAACAAGAAAGGTCTCAAATACACAACCTAACCCTACACCTAAAGGAGAAAGAACTGCAAATAAAGCCTAAACCCAATAGGAGAAGAGAAATGATAAATGTCAGAGCAGAAATCCATGAAATAGAAACCAAAAGAAGAGTAGAACAGATCAATGAACCTAGGAGCTGGTTCTTTGAAAGAATTAACAAGATTGATAAACCCCTGGCGAGACTTATCAAAAAGAAAAGAGAAATGACCCAAATAAATAGAATCATGAATGAAAGGGGAGAGATCACAACTAACACCAATGAAATACAAACAATTATAAGAACATATTTTGAGCAACAATATAACAGCAAATTAGATAATCTGGAAGAAATGGATGCGTTCCTAGAGATGTATCAACTACCAAAACTGAACCAGGAAGAAATAGAAAACCTGAGCAGACCTATAACCAACTAAGGAAAATGAAGCAGTCATCAAAAATCTCCCAACAAACAAAAGCCCAGGGCTGGATGGTTTCCCAGGGGAATTTTACCAAATCTTTAAAGAAGAATTAATACCTATTCTTCTGAAACTGTTCCAAAAAATAGAAATGGAAGGAAAACTTCCAAACTCGTTTTAGGAGGCCACCATTACCTTGATCCCAAAACCAGAAAGGACCCCATCAAAAAGAAGAATTACAGACCAATATCCTTGATGGACATGGATGCAAAAATTTTCACCAAAATACTAGCCAATAGGATGCAACAGTACATTAAAAGGATAATTCACCATGACCAAGTGGGGTTTATCCCTGGGCTGCAAGGTTGGTTCAACATGCGCAAATCAATTCATGTGATACAATACATTAATAAAAGAAAGAACAAGAACCATATGATCCTCTCAATAGATGCAGGAAAAGCATTTGACAAAGTACAGCATCCTTTCTTGATCAAAACTTTTCAGAGTATAGGGATAGAGGGTACATACTGCAATATCATAAAAGTCATCTATGAAAAACCCATAGCGAATATCATTCTCAATGGGGAAAACCTGAAAGCTTTCCCCCTAAGGTCAGGAACACGGCAGGGAGGTCCACTATCACCACTGCTATTCAACAGAGTATTAGAAGTCCTAGCCACAGCAATCTGTTTTCCAGAGCGGCTCCGCCAGCTTATATTCCCACCAACAGTGTAGGAGGGTTAGAAATAAAGAAATAAAAGGCATCCAAATCAGCAAAGAAGAAGTCAAACTCTCACTCTTTGCAGATGATATGATACTTTATGTGGAAAACCCAAAAGACTCCCCCCCCAAACTGCTCGAACTCATACAGGAATTCAGTAAAGTGGCAGGATATAAAATCAATGCACAGAAATCAGTGGCATTCTTATACACCAACAACAAGACAGAAGAGAGAGAAATTAAGGAGTCAATCCCATTTACAATTGCACCCCAGACCATAAGATACCTAGGTATAAGTCTAACCAAAGAGGCAAAGAATCTGTACTCAGAAAGCTTTAAAATACTCATGAAAGAAATTGAGGAAGACACAAAGAAATGGAAAAACGTTCCATGCTCATGGATTGGAAGAACAAGTATTGTGAAGATGTCAATGCTACCTAGAGCAATCTACACATTCAATGCAATCCCTATCAAAATACCATCCACCTTTTTCAAGGAAATGGAACAAATAATCCTAAAATTTGTATGGAAACAGAAAAGACCCCGAATAGCCAGAGGAATGTTGAAAAAGCAAATCAAAGCTGGTGGCATCACAATTCTGGACTTCCAGCTCTATTACAAAGCTGTCATCATCAAGACAATATGGTCCTGGCACAAAAACAGACACGTCAATCAATGGAACAGAATAGAGAGCCCAGAAGTGGACCCTCAACTCTATGGTCAAATAATCTTCGACAAAGCAGGGAAGAATGTCCAATGGAAAAAAGACAGTCTCTTCAACTAAGGGTGTTTGGAAAACTGGACCATTTCCTTACACCAAACACAAAAATAGACCCAAAATGTTTGAAAGACCTTAATGTGAGACAGGAGTCCATCAAGATGCTAAAGGAGAACACAGGCAGCAACCTCTTCGACCTCAGCTGCAGCAACTTCTTCCTAGAAACATCGCCAAAAGCAAGGGAAGCAAGGACAAAAATGAATTTTGGGATTTCATCAAGATATGAAGCTTTTGCACAGGAAAAGAAAGAGTCAACAAAACCAAAAGACAACTGAGAGAATGGGAGAAGATATTTGTAAATGACATATCAAATAAAGGGCTAGTATCCAAAATCTATAAAGAACTTCTGAAACTCAACACCCAAGGAACAAATGATCCAATCAAGAAATGGGCAGAAGGTATTAACGGATATTTTTCTAAAGAAGACATCCAAATGGCCAATAGACCCTTGAAAAAGTGCTCAACATCCCTCAGCATCAGGGAAATCCATATCAAAACCTCAATGAGATACCACCTCACACCAGTCAGAATGGCTAAAATTAACAAGTCAGGAAATGACAGATGTTGGCAGGGATGTCAAGAAAGGGGAACCCTCCTACACTGTTGGTGGGAATATAAGCTCGTGCAGCTGCTATGGAAGACAGTATTGAGGTTCCTCAGAACGTTGAAAATAGAGCTATCATACGATCTAGCTACAGCACTACTGGGTATTTACCCCAAAGTTACTAATGTAGTGATCAAAAGGGGTTTGTGCACCCCGATGTTTATAGCAGCAATGTCCACCATAGCCAAACTATGGAAAGAGCCAAGATGTCCATCAACAGATAAATGGATAAAGAAGAAGTGGTGTATATATATATATATATATATATATATATATATATATATATATACACACACACACACACACACACAATGGAATATTATGCGGCCATCAAAAGGAATGAAATCTTCCCATTTGCAATGATGTGGTTGGAACTGGAGGGTATTATGCTGAGCAAAATAAGTCAATCAGAGAAAGACATGTATGATATGATCTCAATAATATGAGGAATTCTTAATCTCTGGAAACAAACTGAAGGTTGCTGGAGTGGTGGGGTGTGGGAGGGATGGGGTGCCTGGGTGATAGACGTTGGGGAGGGTATGTGCTATGATGAATGCTGTGAATTGTGTAAGACTGTTGGGTCACAGACCTGTACCTCTGAAACAAATAATACATTATATGTTAAAAAAAAAAGAAGAAGATAGTAGGAAGGGGAAAATGAAGGGGGGGAAATTGGAGGTGGAGACAAACCATGAGAGACTATGGACTCTGAGAATCAAACTGAGGGTTCTAGAGGGGAGGGGGGTGGGGGGATGGGTTAGCCTGGTGATGGGTATTAAAGAGGGCACGTACTGCATGGAGCACTGGGTGTTATATGCAAACAATGAATCATGGAACACTACATCAAAAACTAATGATGTAATGTATGGTGATTAACATAACATAATAAAATTAAAAAATAACATATCAGAATTTATGGGATGCAGCAAAAGCAGTAGTAAAAATTAAGTTTATGACAATAAATGCGTATGTTTTAAAAAAAGAAATATCTCAGGGGCGCCTGGGTGGCTCAGTTGGTTAAGCAACTGCCTTCGGCTCGAGTCATGATTCTGGAGTCCCGGGATCGAGTCCCGCATTTGGCTCCCTGCTCGGCAGAGAGTCTGCTTCTCCCTCTGACCTTCCCCCCTCTCATGTGCTCTCTCTCATTCTCTCTCAAATAAATAAATAAAATCTTAAAAAAAAAGAAATATCTCAAATAAACAATCCAATGTTAAACATCATGTAACTAGAAAAGAAATCATTCAACCCCAGGCAGGAATAAATAAAAAAGAGAACTGAAAAACAATAGAAAACAGCAAGAAAAAATAAATTTATTTTTGGAAAAGATAAAAAATCAACACATCTTTAAGTAGAGTTAGAAAAAAGAAGACTCAAAAATAAAATTGAAATGTGAAATTTTATATTATGATTGATTTTACAGATATAGAAAGGATTATGAGATTCCTAACAACATAACCTTTAAAAATGGATAAATTCCTAGAACCATAAACTTACCAAGACTGAATCATGAAGAAACAGAAAACTTGAACAGACCTATAACTAGTAAGGAATAATCAGTAATCAGTAATCAAAATCTTCCCAACAAAGAAAACCAGAGACCAGATGGCTTTACTGTGAATTCTACCAAACATTTAGAGAAGAATTGAGGTCTATTCTACCCAAATTCTTCTTAAAACTTGAAAAGGAAAGAACACTTTCCAACTCTTTTTATGAGGTCAGTATCACCCTGATACCAAAGCCAGGCAAAGGCACTGTAAGAAAACTATAAGCCATTCCTAATGAATATAGATGTAAAAATCTTCAGCAAAGTAATAGTAAAACAAATTCAATAGCACATTAAATAGATCATATACCATGACCAAGTGGGATTTATCCCTGAGATGTGAAAATGGTTTAACATTTAACAAAATCAAATTAATGTAATACACCAAATTAATAGAATGAAGGATAAAAAATTTAGAGATCTGTGTTACAAAAATGTGTATATTGTTAACAATACTGTAGTGTACACTTAAAATATTTGTTAAGATGGTAGATCTCATTTTATGTGTTTTTTAATCACAAAATTAGAAAATTCTTTACACCAAGGAACTGGAATAAAAATACCATGACTATCAAGTCTCTCCACTTTTTAAAAAAATTTTATTATGTTATGTTAGTCACCATACAATACATCATTAGTTTTTGATGTGGTGATCCACGATCCATTGTTTTTGTTTAACACCCAGTGCTCCATGCAGTACGTGCCCTCCTTAACACCCATCACCAGGCTAACCAATCACCCCTCCCCCCTCCCCTCTAAAACCCTGCTTGTTTCTCAGAGTCCAGAGTCTCTCATGGTTCATCTCTCCCTCTGATTTCCCCCCTTCATTTTTCCCTTCCTTCTCCTAATGTCCTCCATGCTATTCCTTATGTTCCACAAATAAGTGAAACCACATGATAATTGACTTTCTCTGCTTGACTTATTTCACTTAGCATAATCTCCTCCAGTCCCATCCATGTTGATGTAAAAGTTGGGTATTCATCCTTTCTGATGGCTGAATAATATTCCATTGTATATATGGACCACATCTTCTTGATCCATTCATCTGTGGAAGGGCATCTCGGCTCTTTCCACAGTTTGGCTATTGTGGATATTGCTGCTATGAACACTGGGGTGCATATGGCCCTTCTTTTCACTACATCTGTGTCTTTGGGGTAAGTACCCAGGAGTGCAATTGCTGGGTCATAGGGGAGCTCTATTTTAATATTTTTGAGGAACCTCCACACTGTTTTCCAAAGTGGCTGTACCAACTTGCATTCCCACCAACAGTGTAAGAGGGTTCCCCTTTCTCCATAACCTCTTCAACATTTGTTGTTTCTTTCTCTGTCCATTTTTTTGCCATTCTAACGGATGTAAGGTGGTATCTCAAAGTGGTTTGATTTGAATTTCCCTGATGGCTAATGATGATGAATATTTTTTCATGTGTCTGTTAGTCATTTGTATGTCTTCTTCAGAGAAGTGTCTTTTCATATCTTCTGCCCACTTTTTTTCTGCCCTTCTGCCCACTTGATTATTTGTTTTTTGGGTGTTGAGTTTGAGAAGTTCTTTATAGATCTTGGATACCAGCCCTTTATCTGTAGTGTCATTTGCAAATATCTTCTCCCATTCTGTGGGTTACCTCTTTGTTTTGTTGACTGTTTCCTTTGCTGTGCAGAAGATTTTTGTCTTGATGGAGTCCCAAAAGTTCATTTTTGCTTTTGTTCCACTAGCTTTTGGAGATGTATCTTGAAAGCAGTTGTTGTGGGCAATGTCCAAGAGGTTACTGCCTGTGTTCTCCTCTAGGATTTTGATGGATTCCTGTCTCACATTGAGGTCTTTCATCCACTTTGAGTTTATCTTTGTGAATGGTGTGAGAGAATGGTCGAGTTTCATTCTTCTGCATGTGGCTGTCCAATTTTCCCAGCACCATTTATTGAAGAGACTGTCTTTTTTCCATTGCATGTTTTTTCCTGCTTTGTCAAAGATTATTTGACCATAGAGTTGAGGGTCCATATCTGGATTCTCTATTCTGTTCCATGGGTCTATATGTCCGTTTTTGTGCCAGTACCATGCTGTCTTGGTGATCACAGCTTTGTAATATAGCTTGAAATCGGGCAACGTGATGCCCCCAGCTTTGTTTTTCTTTTTCAACATTTCCTTGGCGATTTGGGGTCTTTTCTGATTCCATACAAATTTTAGGATTGTTTGTTCCAGCACTTTGAAAAATGTCATTGGAATTTTGATCTGCATGGCATTGAAGGTATAGATTGCTCTGGGTAGCATAGACATTTTAACAATGTTTATTCTTCCGATCCATGAGCATGGAATATTTTTCCATCTTTTTGTGTCTTCTTCAATTTCTTTCATGAGTGTTCTGTAGTTCCTAGAGTATAGATCCTTTACCTCTTTGGTTAGGTTTATTCCGAGGTCTCTTAAGGTTTTTGGTGCTATTGTAAATGGAATCGTTTCTCTAATTCTCCTAGAGTTGCGTTGTTAGTGTATAAGAAAGCAACTGATTTCTGTGCATTGATCTTGTATCCTGCCACATTACTGAATTGCTGTATGAGTTCTGGTAATTTGGGGGTGGAGTCTTTTGCGTTTTCCACATAAAGAATCATGTCGTCTGCGGCGGAGCAAGATGGCGGAGGAGTAGGAGACCTAGATTTTGTCTGGTCTCAGGAATTCAGCTGAATAGGGATCAAACCATTCTGAACACCTACGAACTCAACAGGAGATCGAACAGGAGAGTAGCAACAACTCTCTGAACAGAGAAGCGACCACTTACTGGAAGGTAGGGCGTGCGGAGAAGTGAATCCGAGGCGATATTTGGGAGGATAGACGGCGGGGGAGGGGCCTCCGCTGGCCGCTTCTGGCAAGTGATAGAGCCGCGGAGCACAAAATCGGACCTTTTAGAAGTTGGCTCGGCGGAGGGACGTCGCTGCAGTGGCTAAGCGGTGGGTGGAATCCTCCCGGGACAGTGTGGTCTCAGGACCCTTGTGGTCACAGAGAGACCGGGGGTGCCTGAGTGCGCCAGAGCTCCCAGGTATCAGAGCAGGGAAGCCGGCTGCAGAGACGGAGCAGAGTCGCGGGCTCTCAGCTCGGGGTTGCCATAAACTGTGATCTGCGGCCCAGTCGGGGCACGGCTCCCCCAGCAGGGACCCAACAAGCAGCAGATCCGGGGAGACTCCCCTTCCTTCCCAGGGAGGAGTGGTGCGGGAATGCACTGCAGGGATCTGCTGGGTTTGGAGACTCCGAGCGGGGTCAGGTGCCAGAGATAGCAACGCTTGATCACAGGCCGGGTGAGCACGGAGTGCGGCCGGAGACGGGGACACGGAAGTGACTGCTTTTCCCTGGGGGCGCACTGAGGAGCGGGGCCCTGAGTTCTCAGCTCCTCCGAGTGGAGATTGGGAGGCCACCATTTCTGCCCTGGTCCTCCAAAGCTGTACCGAGAGCTTGCAGGGAACAAAAGCTCCTGAGAGCAAACCGGAGCAGCTTCCTTAGCCTGGACCGACAAGGGCGGGGCAATTCCGCCTCTGGCAAAGACATTTGGAAACCACAGCAACAGGCCCCTCCCCCAGAAGGTCAGCACAAACAGCCCGCAAGCCAAGACCAAGTTGATCGATCAAGGAGAATAGGAGAACTCCAGCGCTAGGGGAATACTGCACATAGATTCATGGCTTTTTTTTTTTTTTTTTTTACCATGATTCATTATTTCATCAAAGTTAATTTTTGTTGACTTTTTTTTATTTTTCTTTTTCCCTTTTTCAACCAACATCTTATAAATCCCTTTTTAAAAAAAAAAACATTTTCTATTTTTTTTTTCATTTTTAGAGTCATATTTTATCTCTTCATAGTAGTTACCTTTGTTTTTGGCATATATATATAAGTTGTTCTCTCTTTAAAATTTTGAGGTACAGTTTCTTCTAACAGATCAAAATATACCCTAAATCACTAGTGTATGGCTTTGTCCTAGTCTCCTGCCTGATCACATTCTCTCCCTTTTTCCTTTTTTTTTTTCCCTTAAATCTTCTTTCTTTTTTCAAACAACTTATCTTACCAAGTCCTTTTATAAAATCTTTTATAATTTTCATCTTTACAGTCATCTTCCATCCCTTCATTGTATCAACCCTTATTTTGTACATATATGTCTTTCTTCCTTTAAAATTTTAGGAGGCACTTTTTTCTAACAGACCAAAATACGCCCAAAATCTAGTGTGTGGCACTGATCTATGCACTAGCCTGATCATATTTGATCATATTCTGCCTTTTTTGAATTGTTTTGTTTTTGTTTTTATCTTTTTTTTCTTTTTTTTTTCTTTTTCTCTTTCTTTTTTCTTCCTTTCCCTTTCTTTCCCCCTGGTTTCAGGTCTTTTCTGATTTGTATACAGTATATTTGCTGGGGATGTTGTAAACCTGTTAGCCTTTTGTTCTCTCATTCATCTATTCTCCTCTGAACAAAATGACAAGACGAAAGAAATCACCTCAGCAAAAAGAACAAGAGGTAGTACCGTCAGCCAGGGACCTACTCAATACGGACATTAGTACGATGTCGGACCTAGAGTTCAGAATCATGACTTTAAAGATACTAGCTGGGCTTGAAAAAAGCGTGGAAGTTATTAGAGAAACCCTTTCTGGAGAAATAAAAGAACTAAAATCTAACCAAATCGAAATCAAAAAGGCTATTGATGAGGTGCAATCAAAAATGGGGGCACTAACTGCTAGGATAAATGAGGCAGAAGAGAGAATCAGCGATATAGAAGACCAAATGATGGAAAATAAAGAGGCTGAGAAAAAGAGAGAGAAACAACTACAGGATCACGAGGGCAGAATTCGAGAGATAAGTGATACGATAAGACGAAACAACATTCGAATAATTGGGATCCCAGAAGAAGAAGAAGAGAGAGAGAGAGGGGCAGAAGGTATATTGGAGCAAATTATAGCAGAGAACTTCCCTAATGTGAGGAAGGAAACAGGCATTAAAATCCAGGAGGCACAGAGAACCCCTCTCAAAATCAATAAAAATAGGTCAACACCCCGACATCTAATAGTAAAACTTACGAGTCTCAGAGACAAAGAGAAAATCCTGAAAGCAGCTCGGGAGAAGAGATATGTAACCTACAATGGTAGAAACATTAGATTGGCAACAGACCTATCCACAGAGACCTGGCAGGCCAGAAAGGACTGGCAAGATATCTTCAGAGCACTAAACGAGAAAAATATGCAGCCAAGAATACTATATCCAGCTAGGCTATCATTGAAAATAGAAGGAGAGATAAAAAGCTTCCAGAACAAACAAAAACTAAAGGAATTTGCAAACACGAAACCAGCCCTCCAAGAAATATTGAGAGGGGTCCTCTAAGCAAAGAGAGAACCTAAAAGCAGCAAAGAGCAGAAACGAACACAGACAACAGACAGTTAACAGTCACCTTACAGGTAATACAATGGCACTAAATTCATACCTTTCAATAGTTACCCTGAATGTAAATGGGCTAAATGCCCCAATCAAAAGACACAGGCTATCAGATTGGATTAAAAAAAAAGACCCATCCATATGCTGTCTGCAAGAGACTCATTTTACACCCAAAGACACCCCCAGATTGAAAGTGAGGGGGTGGAAAACCATTTACCATGCTAATGGACACCAAAAGAAAGCTGGGGTGGCAATCCTTATATCAGACTAACTAGATTTTAAAACAAAGACTGTAATAAGAGATGAGGAAGGACACTATATCCTACTTAAAGGGTCTATCCAACAAGAAGATCTAACAATTGTAAATATCTATGCCCCGAACATGGGAGCAGCCAATTATATAAGGTAATTAATAACAAAAGCAAAAAAACACATTGACAACAATACAATAATAGTGGGGGACTTTAACACCCCCCTGACTGAAATGGACAGATCATCTAAGCAAAAGATCAACAAGGAAATAAAGACTTTAAATGACACACTGGACCAAAAGGACTTCACAGACATATTCAGAACATTCCATCCCAAAGCAACGGAATACACATTCTTCTCTAGTGCCCATGGAACATTCTCCAGAATTGATCACATTCTAGGTCACAAATCAGGTCTCAACCGGTACCAAAAGATTGGGATCATTCCCTGCATATTTTCAGACCACAATGCTTTGAAACTAGAACTCAACCACAAGAGGAAAGTCGGAAAGAACTCAAATACATGGAGGCTAAAGAGCATCCTACTAAAGAATGAATGGGTCAACCAAGAAATTAAAGAAGAATTAAAAAAATTCATGGAAACCAACGAAAATGAAAACACAACTGTTCAAAATCTTTGGGATACAGCAAAGGCAGTCCTGAGAGGAAAGTATATAGCAATACAAGCCTTTCTCAAGAAACAAGAAAGGTCTCAAATACACAACCTAACCCTACACCTAAAGGAGCTGGAGAAAGAACAGCAAATAAAGCCTAAACCCAGCAGGAGAAGAGAAATCATAAAGATCAGAGCAGAAATCAATGAACTAGAAACCAAAAGAACAGTAGAACAGATCAACGAAACTAGGAGCTGGTTCTTTGAAAGAATTAACAAGATTGATAAACCCCTGGCCAGACTGATCAAAAAGAAAAGAGAAATGACCCAAATCAACAAAATCATGAATGAAAGAGGAGAGATCACAACCAACACCAAAGAAATACAAACAATTATAAGAACATATTATGAGCAACTCTATGCCAGCAAATTAGATAACCTGGAAGAAATGGGTGCATTCCTAGAGATGTATCAACTACCAAAATTGAACCAGGAAGAAATAGAAAACCTGAACAGACCTATAACCACTAAGGAAATTGAAACAGTCATCAAAAATCTCCCAAGAAACAAAATCCCAGGGCCAGATGGCTTCCCAGGGGAATTCTATCAGACAATTCAAGAAGAATTAATACCTATTCTCCTGAAACTGTTCCAAAAAATAGAAACGGAAGGGAAACTTCCAAACTCATTTTATGAGGCCACCATTACCTTGATCCCAAAACCAGACAAAGACCCCATCAAAAAAGAGAATTATAGACCAATATCCTTGATGAACATGGATGCAAAATTTCTCACCAAAATACTAGCCAATAGGATCCAACAGTACATTAAAAGGATTATTCACCACGACCAAGTGGGATTTATTCCTGGGCTGCAAGGCTGGTTCAACATCCGCAAATCAATCAACGCGATACAATACATTAACAAAAGAAAGAACAAGAATCATATGATCCTCTCAATAGATGCGGAAAAAGCATTTGACAAAGTACAACATCCTTTCTTGATCAAAACTCTTCAGAGTATAGGGATAGAGGGTACATACCTCAATATCATAAAAGCCATCTATGAAAAACCTACAGCGAATATCATTCTCAATGGGGAAAGGCTGAGAGCTTTTCCCCTAAGGTCAGGAACGTGGCAGGGATGTCCACTCTCACCACTGCTATTCAACATAGTATTAGAAGTCCTAGCCACAGCAATCAGACAACAAAAGGAAATCAAAGGCATCCAAATCGGCAAAGAGGAAGTCAAACTCTCACTCTTTGCAGATGATATGATAGTGTATGTGGAAAACCCAAAATACTCCACCCCAAAACTGCTAGAACTCATACAGGAATTCAGTAAAGTAGCAGGATATAAAATCAATGCACAGAAATCAGTGGCATTCCTATACACCAACAACAAGACCGAAGAGAGACAAATCAAGGAGTCGATCCCATTTACAATTGCACCCAAAACCATTAGATACCTAGGAATAAATCTAACCAAAGAGGCCAAGGATCTGTACTCAGAAAACTATAAAATACTCAGGAAAGAAATTGAAGAAGACACAAAGAAATGGAAAAACGTTCCATGCTCATGGATTGGGAGAATCAACATTGTGAAGATGTCAATGCTACCTAGAGCAATCTACACATTCAATGCAATCCCCATCAAAATACCATCCACTTTTTTCAAAGAAATGGAACAAATAATCCTAAAATTTGTATGGAACCAGAAGAGACCCAGAATAGCCAGAAGAATACTGAAAAAGAAAAGCAAAGCTGGCGGCATCACAATTCCGGACTTCGAGCTCTATTACAAAGCTGTCATCATCAAGACAGTATGGTACTGGCACAAAAACAGACACATAGATCAATGGAACAGAATCGAGAGCCCAGAAATGGACCCTCAACTCTATGGTCAACTTATTTTTGACAAAGCAGGAAAGAATGTCCAGTGGAAAAAGACAGTCTCTTCAACAAATGGTGTTGGGAAAATTGGACAGCCACATGCAGAAGAATGAAACTGGACCATTTCCTTACACCACACACAAAAATAGACTCCAAATGGTTGAAAGACCTAAACGTGAGACAGGAGTCCATCCAAATCCTAAAGGAGAACACAGGTAGCAACCTCTTCGACCTTAGCCGCAGCAACTTCTTCCTAGAAACATCGCCAAAGGCACGGGAAGCCAGGGCAAAAATGAACTAGTGGGATTTCATCAAGATAAAAAGCTTCTGCACAGCAAAAGAAACAGTCCACACAACCAAAAGACAACTGACAGAATGGGAGAAAATATTTGCAAATGACATATCAGATAAAGGGCTAGTATCCAAAATCTATAAAGAACTTATCAAACTCAACACCCAAAGAACAAATAATCCAATCAAGAAATGGGCAGAAGACATGAACAGACATTTCTCCAAAGAAGACATCCAAATGGCCAACAGGCACATGAAAAAGTGCTCAACATCGCTTGGCATCAGGGAAATCCAAATCAAAACCTCAATGAGATATCACCTCACACCCGTCAGAATGGCTAAAATTAACAAGTCAGGGAACGACAGATGTTGGCGGGGATGTGGAGAAAGGGGAACCCTCCTACACTGTTGGTGGGAATGCAAGCTGGTGCAACCACTCTGGAAAACAGTATGGAGGTTCCTCAAACAGTTGAAAATAGAGCTAACATATGATCCAGCAATTGCACTACTGGGTATTTACCACAAAGATGCAAATGTAGAGACCCGAAGGGTTACGTGTACCCCAATGTTTATAGCAGCAATGTCCACCATTGCCAAACTGTGGAAAGAGCCAAGATGCCCATCGACAGATGAATGGATAAAGAAGTGGTATATATACACAATGGAATATTATGCAGCCATTAAAAGGAATGAGATCTTGCAATTTGCAACGACGTGGATGGAACTGGAGGGTGTTATGCTGAGTGAAATAAGTCAATCAGAGAAAGACATGTATCACATGACCTCACTGATATGAGGAATTCTTAATCTCAGGAAAGAAACTGAGTGTTACTGGAGTGGTTGGGGGTGGGAGGGATGGGGTGGCTGGGTGATAGACATTGGGGAAGGTATGTGCTACGGTGAGCGCTGTGAATTGTGCAAGACTGTTGAATCACAGATCTGTACTTCTGAAACAAATAACGCAACATATTTTAAGAAAAAAGAAAAAGAAGAAGATAACAGGAGAGGAAGAAAAGGGGAGTATGTCAGAGGGGGAGACGAACCATGAGAGATGATGGACTCTGAAAAACAAACTGAGGGTTCTAGAGGGGAGGGGGGTAGGGGGATGGGTTAGCCTGGTGATGGGTATTGAGGAGGGCACGTTCTGCATGGAGCACTGGGTGTTATGAACAAACAATGAATCATGGAACACTGCACCAAAAACTAATGATGTAATATATGGTGATTAACATAACAATAAAAAAATTAAAAAAAAAAAGAATCATGTCGTCTGCAAAAAGAGAGAGTTTGACTTCTTTGCCAATTTGAATACATTTTATTTCTTTTTGTTGTCTGATTGTTGTTGCTAGGACTTCTAGTACTATGTTGAACAATAGTGGCGAGAGTGGGCATCCTTGATGTTTTCCTCATCTTAAGGGAAAGGCTCTCAGCTTTTCTCCTTTGAGGATGATATTCACTGTGGGTTTTTCATAGACAGACTTTATGAACTTGAGGAATGTTCCCTCTATCCCTATACTCTGAAGAGTTTATTCAGGACAGGATGTTGTATTTTGTCAAATGCTTTTTCTGCATCAATTGAGAGGACCATGTGGTTCATCTCCCTCCTCTTATTAATGTGCTCTATCACATTGATTGATTTGCGAATGTTGAACCACCCTTGCATCCCGGGGATAAATTCCACTTGGTTGTGGTGGATGATCCTTTTAATGTATTGTTGGATCCTATTAGCTAGGATTTTGTTGAGGATTTTGGAATCCATATTCATCAGGGATATCGGTCTGAAATTCTCCTTTTTGATGGGGTCTCTGCCTGGTTTGGTGATTAAGGTAATGCTGGCCTCATAGAATGAGTTTGGAAGTTTTCCTTCTGTTTCTATTTTTTGAAACAGCTTCAGGATAATACGTATTATTTTTTCTTTGAATGTTTGGTAGAATTCTCCAGGGAATCCATCAGGCCCTGGACTCTTTTTTTGGGGGAGGTTTTTGATCACTGCTTCAATCTCGTTCCTGGTTATTGGCCTATTCAGGTTGTCAATTTCTTCCTGTTTCAGTCTTGGCAGCTTATAGGTTTTCAGGAAGGCCTCCCTTTCATCAAGATTGCTCAGTTTATTGGCGTATAGTTGCTGATAATAATTTCTAATAATTGTTTCTATTTCCTTGGTGTTAGTTGTGATCTCTCCCTTTTCATTCATAATTTTATTTTTGAGTCCTTTCTCTTTTCTTTTGGATAATTCTGGCCAGTGGTTTATCGGTCTTATTGATTCTTTCAAAGAACCAACTTCTAATTTTGTTGATCTGATCTACTGTGTTTCTGGTTTCTAATTCATTGATCTCTGCTGTAATTTTAATTATTTCTCTTCTAATGCATGGCTTAGGCATCGTTTGTTGCTTTTTCTTTAATTCTTTAAGGTGTAGAGTTAGTTGGTGAATTCGGGATTTTTCTATTTTTTTGAGTGAGGCTTGGATGGCTAGGTATTTCCCCCCTTAGGACAGCCTTTGCAGTATCCCATAGGTTTTAGACTGATGTGTTTTCATTCTCATTTATTTCCATGAATTGTTTAAGTTCTTCTTTGATTTCCTGGTTGACCCAAACATTCTTGAGCAGAGTGGTCTTTAGCTTCCAAGTGTTTGAATTTCTGCCAATTTTTTTCTTGTGATTGAGTTCCAGTTTTAAAGCATTGTGGTCTGAGAACATGCAGGGAATAATCTCAAACTTCTGGTATCAGTTTAGACCTGATTTGTGACCCAGTATGTGGTCTATTCTGCAGAAAGTTCCATGAGCGCTTGAGAAGAATGAGTATTCTGTTGTTTTAGGGTGGAATGTTCTGTGAATATCTTTGAGGTCCGTCTGGTCCAGTGTATGGTTGAAAGCTCTTGTTTCCTTGTTGATTTTCTGCTTAGATGATCTGTCGATTGCTGAGAGTGGAGTATTGAGGTCTCCTACAATTAACGTATTGTTATGAATATGACTATTTTGGTGAACAGTTGGCTTATGTAGATGGCTGCTCCCATGTTGGGGGCATAGATATTTACAATTGTTAAATCTTGTTGGATAGATCCTTTAAGAATGATATAGTGTTCTTCTGTGTCTCTAATTACAGACTTTAGTTTAAAATCTAATTTGTCTGATATAAGAATTGCTACCCCAGCTTTCTTTTGAGATCCGCTGGCATGGAAGATGGATCTCCATCCCTTCACTTTCAGTCTGGATGTATCTTTAGGTTCAAAATGAGTCTCTTGTAGGCAGCATATGGATGGGTCCTACCTTTTTATCCACTCTGCAACCCTGTGCCATTTTATGGGAGCATTTGGGCCATTCATGTTGAGAGTGATTCTTGAAAGTTATGAATTAATTGTCATCATGTTGCCTGTGAAGACGTTGTTTTTATAGATTATCCCTGTAAATTTCTGTTGTATATCACTCTTGGGGCCTTTCTCCTTTTATCGAACCCCCCTTAATATTTCTTGCAGGGTCGGCTTAGTGGTCACATATTCTTTCAGTTTCTGCCAGTCGTGGAAGCTCTGTATCTCTCCATCCATTCAAAATGACAGCCTTGCCGGATAAATTATTCTTGGCTGCATGTTCTTCTCACTTAGTACCCTGAATATGTCTTGCCAGGCCTTTCTGGCTTGCCAGGTCTCTGTGGATAGGTCTGACGTTATTCTGATGTTCCTCCCTCTGTACGTAAGGAATCTCTTCCCCCTAACTGCCCTTAAAATGGTTTCCTTGTTTCTAAGATTTACAAGTTTTACTATTACATGCTGGGGTGTTGGCCTGTTTTCCTTGACCTTGGGAGGGGTCCTCTCTGCCTCTAGGATGTGACTGTTTGTTTCCCCAGATTAGGGAAGTTCTCAGCTACGATTTCCTCAAATACACCTTCTAGTCCTCTCTCTCTCTCCACTCCCTCCGGGATACCAATTATTCTGACATTGGAACGCTTCATGGTGTCACTTATTTCTCTGATTCTATTTTCATGGATTCTGAGTTGTTTTTCCTGGGCCTCCTCTTTTCCCTTTTTGTCTATTATATTGTCTTCCAGGTTGCTTATTCGTTTTTCTGCCTCATTTACCCTAGCTGTAAGATTATCTAGATTGGATTGGACCTCATTGATAGCATTTTTAAGTTCTGCCAATTCAGCTTTCATTTCTGCCCTAAGAGACTCTATGTTGCCCTTAATTGATTTCTCCATTCTAGCCATTGTCTTCACAATTGTTAGCCTGAATTCCATCTCCGACGTCTTGGTTATATCTGTATCCATTTGTAAATCTGCAGCATAAGTCATAATCTCTGAGTCTTTTCTATTTTTGGGGCTCCTCCTCCTAGTCATTCTGCTGATGGGTGTTTGAAGGAATGTATAGAGTCTAAATTATTGACCAAAACCCAAGCAAGATTCACCTGTTTTCTAGGGACCCTAGGGTTGCTGTCCTCTTATTTTCCCAGCCTGTCTTCTGGGGGAGGGGCCTACCGCACTGTTACTCAGGCAACCCTGTTTGGGTGGAGTTGCCCTGCCCCCCTGTGGTGGGGGATGGGCTCAGCGGGAATCAGTTTTTGTGGCTTTTGTTCTCTGGCGGCTTTCCCTGGTGGCTTTCCGCGTCTCTTCAGTGAGTCAGAGCAGAAGAGACCGTTTCCAACCCTCTGCCTCAGAGCAGAGAGACTGCAGTCTGTTCTTCAGTGAGCTCTCCAGGCCACACTCTCCATTTCTGTCTGTGCTGCTATAAAGTGCAGTGTCCTGGGTTGTGCGCCCCTCTGCAGTGCTCCCAGTCCTGCCTCCAGATCAGAGCACATCTCTGCCCTTTGTGCTTCTAAAACCGCCAGCCGCTCCCCGTTTACATGCGTGCAGGCGCAACCCCACCGCTCCGGGTTTCCGCCCTGGGGGCTGCCCTAAAGTCCTTTCCCCACCTCTACCGTTCTGTGAGTCTGTGCCCTGTCCCCAGCACTAGAGGCTGTTGCTCACCGGCGGTGTAGGATCCCCACGGCCATGCACCATCCCGCTGCCATTTATCCTCTGATATCTCCCCGTGGAATCATGGCTCCCCACTTCTTACCTCAAAACCAACTGCCTGAGATATTCTGTTTGTAGTGTAGAAATCCAGATCTTCTTACATCTCAGGCTGGTTTTGTGGGTGCTCAGAGTGGTCTGGTAGATATCCAGCTCAATTCTGGGGACCAGTTGAAATAGGGTCCCCTACTCCTCCACCATCTTTCCTTCATCCAATTCTCTCCACTTTTAATCTTAAAATTTTACAATTATACAATTAGGAAAATTAGTATTTAAAAATTAAAGAGCCATGTTCATATTAAAATTCTTTTTTATATGGCTCAGTTGGTTAAGCATTGGCTTTTCAGCTCAGGTCATGTTCTTGGGGTCCCTGGATCGAGCCCCATGTCAGTCTCCACACTCAGCGGGGAGTCTGCTTACCCCTCTCTCTCTGCCCCTCCTCCCGCTCTCTCTCTCTCCAAATAAATGAATTTAAAAATCTTTAAAAATCTCTACTGGGGGGCGCATGGGTGGCTCAGTCATTAAGCGATTGCCTTCAGCTCAGGTCATGATCCCAGGGTCCTGGAATTGAGCCCTGCATCGGGCTCCCTGCTCAGCAGCAAACCTGCTTCTTCCTCTCCCACTTCCCCTGCTTGTGTTCCCTCTCTCACTGTCTCTCTCTCCCTGTCAAATAAATAAGTAAATTCTTTAAAAAAGATAAATAAAAATCTCTATCTGGGATGCCTGGGTGGCTCAGTCAGTTGAGCGGCTCCCTTTGGCTCAGGTCATGATCCCTGGGTCCTGGGATGGAACCCTTTGTTGTCGAACTCCCTGCTTCTCCCTCTGCCTGCTGTTCTCCCTGCTTGTATTCTCTCTCTCTCTGACAAATAAATAAATACAATCTTTTAAAACGTAAAAAATAAAAAACTCTATCTATATATCAGTTTTATTATATAAATTTAAGCACTTCTGAAAGAAAGAAAATAAATGTGCTAAAATAAAACAACGTGAATATGGAAAAAATAAACCTAATGGAATTGGAGAACTGCCAAGGCAGCCATGACTTGAATGGATTCGATACTGGAGAGACAGAAAAGTAAGCCTGACACACAGAGAAGTAAATCTAACATTTGTATCCCCTTTTCCCCCTTCATGGTCTTTACTCATTTATTCCTAGCACAAAGCTTAGAGGTTGAAAAGCTCAGCAGAGAGCATAACTACAAGTTTGAAAAGATAAACAGAGCTAAAACAGTCTCACAGAGCAGGAAATTGAAATATTTTACCACAATAACCTATTAAATTTGAGAGGCCTTGATGAATATCTCAGACTTTATGATGTGACACTTGAAGGACTGGTCCCTAGGAGTAAATTCAACTGAAAATAGACCAGCTTTCATAAATACTAAAACACAACTTTAAATCAGCTCAATCCCAGACTAGATTAAATTGTCCACCCTTTAATTTACCTGCCTAATAGACACAAAATTAATATCATTCATAGCCTCTATAATTTTTTAATGTCCAGTATTGTATAAAAATTGCCAACACACAGGAGACATGATTAAGAAGGAAAAATGCAATAAAAAGCATACCTACAATTGATTCATATTTTTCAATTATTACAGTTGTACTTTAAAATAATTTTTCATTAAACAAAATGGATAAAAACATAAAATTTTAGTGGAGAAATGAAATCTACAGAAACGAATTAAAATAGATATTTTAGAACTAAAGTTACAGTAATACAACTCAATAGATGGATTTAACAGCAGACTAGGCATGGCTAATGAGAGCATTAGTGAAATTTAAGGTAGGTCAGCACATAATATTCAAAATAAAAGTATGGATAAAGGAAAGAAGCAAATAGCATAACGAGAATAAGAGTTGTATAAGAAACTGTAGAAAGGACTAACATGAGTCTAAATGGATTTCCTGAAAAAGAGGGGAGTAAAAAGGGAGCAGAAGCATTATGTGAAAAGTAATGGCTGAGAATCTTAGGATACTACCGTAAGACATAAAGCTGTAGTTTTCAGAAATGAATATTACACTGTATGTTAAATAACTGGAATCTAAATGAAACTTGAAAAGGAAAAAAAAAATTCTTCCAGGAAAATTACTGCAATTTTAGAATTCTATTCCTAGCAGAACTCTTTTTCAACTGTGAAGGGTGAATAAATAAATTTTGTTTTTTTTTCCTTCCAAGATTTTATTTAAACTCGTTAGTTAGCACATAATGTAGTATTGGTTTCAGGAGTAGAATTTAGTGATTCGTCACTTACATATAACACCCAGTGCTCATCACAAGTGACCTCCTTAATGCCCATCACCCATAGCCAATCCCCACATCCACCTCCCCTTCAGCAACCCTCAGTTTGTTCTCTATAGTTAAGAGTCTCTTATGGTTTGCCTCCTTCTCTGTTTTTATCTTATTTTGTGTTTCTTGGCCTTCCCTTATGTTCATCAGTTATTGTTTCTTAAATTCTACATATGAGTGAAATCAAACTGTATTTGTTTTACTCTAACTTATTTTGCTTAGCACAGTACCCTCTAGCTCCATCCACATCATTGCAAATGGCAAGATTTCATTCTTTTTGATGGCTGAGAAATATTCTATTTTGTATATATACCACATCTTATTTATCCATTCATCAGTTGATAGACATTTGGGCTATTTCCATAATTTGGTTATTGATACTACTGCTATAAGCTTTGGGGTGCTGGTGCCCCTTCAAATCACTATTTTTGTATTCTTTGGATAAATGCATGATAGTGCAATTCCTGCATTGTAGGGTAGTTCTCTTATTAACTTTTTGAGGAACCTTCACAATGTTTTCCAGATTGGCTGAACCACTTTGCATTCCCACAAACAGTATAAGAGTGTTACCCTTTCTCTGCAACCTTCCCAAACTCTCTGTTTCCTGACTGGTTAACATTGTGGTTTTGATTTGTATTTCCCTTATGGTGAGTGATGTTGAACATTTTTTCATGTGTTTGTTAGCCACTTGTATATATTCTTTGGAGAAATGTCTCTTATGTCTACTGCCCAATTCTTAACTGGATTACTTATTTTGAGCTGTTAAGTTTGATAAGTTCTTTATAGATTTTGATTAGTAGCCCTTTATCCAAAACCACTTGCAAATATCTTCTCCCATTCTGAAGGCTGCCTTTTAGTTTCCTTGATTGTTTTCTTCACCATGGAAAAGCTTTTTATCATGATGAAGTCCCAATGGTTCATTCTTGCTTCTGTCTCCCTTGCCTCCTGAGATGAGCCTAGTAAGAAGTTGCTATGCCCAAGGTCAAAAAGGTTGCTATCTGTGTTCTCTAGCATTTTGATGTTTTCCTGTCTCACATTGAGGTCTTCCATCCATTTTCAGTTTATTTTTGGGTATGGTCTAAGAAAGCCATCTAGTTTCATTCTTCTGCATGTTGCTGTCCAGTTTTCCCAATACCATTTGTTGAAGGGACTTTTTTTTTTTTTTCCATTGGATATCCTTTCCTGCTTTGTCAAAGATCAGTTGAACATAGAGCTGGGTTGTCTATTCTGTTCCATTGCTCTACATGTCTGTATTTGTGCCAGTACCATACTGTCTTGATGATTACAGCTTTGTAACACAGCTTGAAATACAGAATTGTGATGCCTCCAGCTTTGGTTTTCTTTTTCAGAATTGCTTTAGCTATTGAGTCTTTTCTGGTTCCATAGAAATTTTAGAATTGTTTGTTCTAGCTCTGTGAAAAATGCTATTGGTATTTTGATAGGAATTGCATTGAATGTGTAGATTGCTTTGGGTAGTATTGACATTTTAACTGTGTTTGTTCTTCCAATCCATGAGCGTGGAATGTTTTTCTATTCCTTTGCATCTTTTTCAATTTCTTTCATAAGTGTTCTATAGTTTTCAGAGTACAGATATTTTATCTCTTTGGTTAGGTTTATTCTTAGGTATCTTATAGTTTTTGGTGCAATTGTAAATGAGGTGGATTCCTTGATATCTCTTTCTGCTGCTTCATTATTGGTATATAGAAATGCAACAGATTTCTATACATTTATTTTAATTCCTGTGACTTACCTGAATTCATAAATCAGTTTTAGCAAAGTTGGATGGAGTCTTTCAGGTTTTCTACATAGAGTATCATGTTGTCTGTGAAGAGTGAAAATTTGACTTCTTTGCTGATTTGGATGCCTTCTATTTCTTTTTGTTGTCTGATTGCTGACAACAGTAGTGACAGTGGACATCCCTGTCATGTTCCTGACCTTAGAGGAAAGTCTCTCAGTTTTTCCCCTTTGAGGGTGATATTAACTGTGCATCTTTCATATATGGCCTTTATGATTTTGAGGTATGTTCCTTCTATCCCTACTTTCCTGAGGGTTTTCATAAAGAAAGGAAGCTGTATTTTGTCAAATGATTTTTCTGCATCTATTGAAAGGATCATATGCTTTCTTTAATTAATATGGTGTATCACACTGATTGATTTGCAGATATTGCATCACCCCTGCAGCCCAGGAATAAATCCCACTTGACTGTGGTGAATAATCCTTTTTAATGTACTGTTGGATTCAATTTGCTAATATTTTGTTGAGAATTTTTGCATCCATATTTATCAAGGATATTGGTCTATAATTCTTTTTAGTGGGTTCTCTGTCGGGTTTTGGAATTAAGGAAATGCTGGCCTCATGGAATGAGTTTGGACGTTTCCCTCCCATTTCTATTTTTTGCAACATTTTCAGAAGAATAGGCATTAAATTTTCCTTAAATGTCTGGTAGAATTCCTCTGGGAAGCCATCTGGCACTGGACTTTTGTTTGTTGGGAGGTTTTTGATTAGTGATTCAATTTCTTTGCTGGTTGTCAGTCTGTTCAAGTTTTCTATTTCTTTCTGTATTAGTTTTGGTTGTTTGTATGTTTCTATTAATTTGTCCATTTCTTCCAGATTGTCCAATTTTTGGCATATAATATTTTATAATATTCTCTTAGAATTATTTCTCTTTCTGTGGTGTTTGTTGAGATTTCTCCTCTCTCATTAGTAATTTTATTTATTCACGTCCTTTCTCTTTTCTTTTTGATAAGTCTGGCTAGGGGTTTATCAATTTTGTTAATTCTTTCAAAGAAACAGCTCCTAGTTTCATTGATCTGTTCTACTGTTTTGGTTTCTATATCATTTATTTTTGTTGTAATCTTAATTATTTCCTTTCTTCTGCTAGTTTTAGGCCTTATTTGCTGTTCTTTTTTTGGGCTTTTTTAGGTGTGAGGTTAAGTTGTGTATTTGAGACTTTTCTTGCTTCTTGAATAAAGACAGTATTGCTATATACTTCTTTTTTAAGACTGGGTTTGCTGCATCCCAAAGGTTTTAGACTGTCATATTTTCATTTTCACTAGCTTCCATGTATTTTTTTATTTCTTCTTTAATTTCCTGGTTAACCCATTCATTCTTTAGTAGGATGTGCTTTAATCTCCATGTATTTGTAGTCTTTACAATTTTTTTTATTGTGGTTGACTTCAAGTTTCATAGCATTGTGGTCTGAAAATATGCATGGTATGATCTAAATTTTTTGTACTGGTTGAAGCCTGATTTGTGACCCAGTATGTGATCTCTTCTGGAGAATGTCCCATTTGCCCTTGAAAAGAATGTGTATTCTGATGCTTTAGGATGAGATGTTCTGAATATATCTGTTAAGTCCATGTGGCCCAGTGTGTCATTCAAAGCCGTTGTTTCCTTGTCGATTTTCTGCTTAGATGATCTGTCCATTGTTATAAGTACAATGTTAAAGTCCCCTACTGTTATTGTATTATTATCAATGAATTTCTCTAGGTTTGTCATTAGTTGATTTATATATTTGTCTGTGTTGTAGTTGGGCGCATAAATATTTACAATGGTTAGATCTTGTTGGATGATATATTTTATGATATAGTGTCCTTCTTCATCTGTTATTACAATCTTTGGTTTAAAATCTAGTTTGTCTGATAGAAGTATGGCTATTCCAACTTTCTTTTGATGTCCATTAACATGATATTGTTCTCCACCCCCCCACTTTCAATCTGGAAGTGTCTTTGGGTCTACAATGAGTCTCTCATAAGGAGCATATCGATGGTTTTTTATTTTAATCCGTTCTGATACCCTATGTCTTTTGATTGGAGCACTTAGTCCATTTACATGCATAGTAATTATTGATAGATATGAATTTAATGCCATTGTGTTACCTGTAAAGTCACAATTCCTATAGATTACCTCTGTTCCTTTCTAATCTTTGTTGCTTTTGGTTTCTGCTTCCTGCTCAAAGGGTCACCTTTAGTATTTCTTGCAGAGCTGGTTTAGTGTTCACAAACTCTTTTAGTTTTTGCTTATCTTGGACATTCTTTATCTCTCCTTCTATTCTGAATGACAGCCTTGCTGGATAAAGTATTCTTGGCTGCATATTTTTCCCAGTTAACACATTTAATATATCATGCCACTCTCTTCTGGCCCACCCAGTTTCTGTAGACAGATCTGCTGCTAATCTTATGTGTCTACCCTTCTAGGTTAAGGATCTTTCTTCCTTAGCTGCTTTCAGAATTCTCTATTATCTTTGTATTTTGCAAATTTCACTATGATATGTAATGGTTTTAATCTATTTTTGTTGATTTTGAGGGGAGTTCTCTGTGCCTCTTGAACTTGAATGCCTGATTACTTCCCCAGATTAGGGCAGTTCTCAGCTATAATTTGTTCAAATAAACTTTCTGCCTATTTTTCCTGCTCTTCTTCTTCTGGGAGTGCTATGATATGGATATTATTGCACTTTGTGGAATCTCTGAGTTCCCTAAGTCTATATTCATGATCTATTTTCTTTCCCTCGTCTTTTCAGCTGTGTTATTCCCCATAATTTCACCTTCTATATCACCTATTCATTCCTCTGCTTCTTCAATCCTTGTTGTAGTACATCCAGTTGGTTTCCAAATCAGTTACAGCAGTTTTTGGACTAAATTCTAAATTCTTGTTCAGATATATTGCTTATGTCCTGTTTTGAGTAAACCCCTGACTGTGATTTCTTCTTGATCTTTCTTTTGAGAAGAATTCCTCCATCATCTTGTCTAGGTTTCTGTCTTTTACATGTTATGAAAGCTTATTATGTTCCTGCTCCTGAGAGTAATGCTATATTATAAGGGGTCATACACTGTCTAGGGTCTGGTACTTCAGGAAGTGCTTCTCTTGTGTGCTGTGTGGACTCTTCTGTTGGGTTTTGGCTCCTTTTCCACACAGGTCAGTCTTATTCAGAGTTCCTCCTTGCTTGCAGCAGGGAGTGTTTGGACTTTTAACTACGTGTGCTTTGATTTGTTTGTTAAAATAAACCTGCCATGTTCTCTACTGCTAATTGTGCAAATTATTCTCTTAATCCTAAAATCAATTTCTTAGTTGTTCAAAATGGTTTGATGTTGATCAAGCTGTGTTCGAGGGATGAGGCAAGGCCAAAGTCCCTCTACTACTCTGCCATCTTAAGTCCTCCTCCAAATAAATTTTCTGTTTTAAAAAAATGAGGAAATGATTATCAGCAGATACTCCCTAAAAATATACTGAAGTAAGTCCTCTAGGCAACAAGAAAGTTATTCCAGAGGGCAAAACTTATCACTGTATCAAAAGCAACATAAATGGTGAACATTAGCAATAATCTAGATTAATGTTTTCTGTAAACAATAATAAATAATAATGCCTTCAATGGTTTAAAATTCTGTACAAATAAAATGCTTGTAAACAAATTACAAAAGCCAGCAGTGAATAAATGTAGTTTAAGTGTTCTGAAGTCCTTATATTGTCCAAATAGTGGAAAAGGGCTAATTTTTATTAGGCTCTAAAAAGTCAAAGAATCATTGTATTATCTAGGATAATGACAAAGAATTGTTAAAAAAAAAGTGTAACAAAGAAATGGAATTACAAATGTTATTTATGCATGAAGTGTAAAGAAAAAAAGAAAAAGGGACAAATAATAGGATGTATATATAGGAGACAAATATTTATATGGCATATTTAAATGCAAATATAACAGTAATTTCATTAATAATAAATAAATGAAACATTAGACTTAAAAGATGAAAATTGTCACACTGCATTAATAATTATAAATTAAAAATTAAATAAACACTGCTTACAAGGAACACACTTTTAATATAAAGATATAGACTGTTTTACATCCTCACCAACACCTGTTGTTTCTTGTGTTGTTGGCTTTAGCCATTCGACAAGTATGAGGTGATATCTCATTGTAGTTTTGATTTATATTTCCATGATAATCAATGATGTTGAGCATCTTTTCATGTGTCTCTTGGCCATCTGTATGTCTGCTTTGGAAAAATATCTATTCATGTCTTCTGCCCATTTTTAAGTGGTGTATAGGTTTTTTGGGTGTTGAGTTTTATAAGCACTTTGTATGCAAACTGGTGAAGCCACTCTGGGAAACAGTAGGGAGTTTCCTCAAAAAGTTAAAAATAGAATCACTCTATGATCCAGCAATTGCACTACTAGATATTTAACCCAAAGAATACAAAAAATACTAATTCATGTGGATACATTCACCCTGATGTTTATAGCAGAATTATCTATCATGGCCAAATTATGGAAATATCCAATGTCCATCAACTGATGAATGGATAAAGAATAGGTGTCTACCTATTATATTATATAGATAAAATGCCATATTATTCAGCCATAAAAAAAGAAGAAAATCTTGCCGTTTGCAACATGGATGGAGCTAAGGAGTATTATGCTAAAGTGAAATAAGTCAGAGAAAGACAAATACCATATGTTTTCACTCATATGTAGAATTTAAGAATAAAAAAACAAATGAACAAAGGGGGAAAAAGAGAGAGGTAAACCAAAAAACAGACTTTTTTTTTTTTAAAGATTTTGTTTATTTATTTATGAGAGACAGAGAGACAGAGAGAGAGAGAGAGAGAGGCAGAGGGAGAAGCAGACTCCCCACTGAGCAGGGAGCCCGATGCAGGACTCAATCCCAGGACCCTGGGATCATGACCTGAGCCGAAGGCAGATGCTTAACCATCTGAGCCACCCAGGTGCCCCCCAAAAAACAGACTTTTAACTATAGAGAACAAACTAATGGTTACCAGAGGGTAGGTGGGTAGGGGAATGGGTTAAATAGGTGATGGGGATTAAGGAGTGCACTTATGATGAGCAGCCGGTGTTGTATGGAAGTGTTGAATCACTATATTGTACACTTGAAACTAATACTACACACTGTATGTTACTAACTGGAATTTAGATAAAAACTTTACAAAGAGTTTTTTCTCAGAATAATAGAATTTTGTTTCATATAAGTAATGTCATTCATGACATAACATTCATGAAATAATGTGTATAGCACATATGCTGCATTTAATACATCTGTAAAGCACAGAACTAAAAAATTTAAGAATAATAACTGAATAAGCACAGTGTTATTTGATTAAAATAATATATCCACATAGTGGTACATGGAAAAGACTATATGAAGGCACATGTATAGAAGATGATGCTAAGAATACTAGCTGTATTTGTGAATAAATATAGTGTTAATAGTGTTAGAATGTGTTTACTACTGTGGTACATGGAATGTACTATATTTAGTCACATAAATAGATGATTTACTATGTGCAATATAATTTTGTTGCATCAAGCAAGAATGCTATTTAGTGAAAAAATGTATTCAATACAAGGGCTGCATTTAATACACTCTGTAAAGGCTCAAATACAAAGTTGTTTATAATAAATCTAGTTTTATTTGTGAACAAATACAGTGTTATTAAAGTAAAAAAAATACAAAGATACAGAAATGTTGAAATAAAGTGTAAGATTAATAGCATGACAAAAAAGGAACAAATCCACAATCATATTGGGAAATGTTGAAATACCTCTGTAATTTATAGGATATGTTACAAAAATATCAGTAAGAAGATTGAAAATTTGAACTGAGGACTATTAAATAGGTATAGAACACTGCCTCACAACACTGAAGAATGATCATTATTTTCAAGTGTATGTGAAAAATTTACCAAAAATTAGCACTATGCTGAACCATAAAGTAAGTCTCAGCAAATTTCAGAGAGTTGAAATAAAATAAACTATATTTTCTGACCATAATAGAATTTACTTTGAAATCAATAACAAAAAGATAAGTAGAAAATCTCAAACTGCTTGAAAATTAAGAAGGACACTTTGAAATAATCCATAAGTCAAGGTAGAAATTATTATGGAAATTAGAAAAATATATTGAACTGAGTGATAATAAAAATATGACATGCCAAAAGTTATGCAAAACACATAATGACATAATTGGAGGGCAGTACATGCATAAGAAAGCATAGCATTCAATACATTAAATATAACAAAGCAATGCATGTATAGATAAGAAAGAAGACTGAAAATCAATGATCTGTGAATCCATTTCAAGAAAGTAGAAAGCTAGGGGCGGAGCAAGATGGCGGAGGAGTAGGAGACCTAGATTTCGTCTGGTCTCAGAAATTCAGCTGAATAGGGATCAAACCATTCTGAACACCTAGGAACTCAACAGGAGATCGAACAGGAGAGTAGCAACAACTCTCTGAACAGAGAAGCGACCACTTACTGGAAGGTAGGGCGTGCGGAGAAGTGAATCCGAGGCGATATTCGGGAGGATAGACGGCGGGGGAGGGGCCTCCGCCGGCCGCTTCTGGCAAGTGCTAGAGCCGCGGAGCACAAAATCGGACCTTTTAGAAGTTGGCTCGGCGGAGGGACGTCGCTGCAGTGGCTAAGCGGGGGGTGGAATCCTCCCGGGACAGTGTGGACTCAGGACCCTTGGGGTCACAGAGAAACCGGGGGTGCCTGAGTGCGCCAGAGCTCCCAGGTATCAGAGCAGGGAAGCCGGCTGCAGATACGGAGCAGAGTCGCGGGCTCTCAGCTCGGAGTTGCCATAAACTGTGATCTGCGGCCCAGTCGGGGCACGGCTCCCCCAGCAGGGACCCAACAAGCAGCAGATCCGGGGAGACTCCCCTTCCTTCCCGGGGAGGAGCGGTGCGGGAATGCACTGCAGGGATCTGCTGGGTTTGGAAACTCCGCGCGGGGTCGGGTGCCAGAGATAGAAACGCTCGGTCACAGGCCGGGTGAGCACGGAGTGCGGCCGGAGACCGGGGACACGGAAGTGACTGCTTTTCTCTGGGGGCACACTGAGGAGTGGGGCCCCGAGTTCTCAGCTCCTCCGAGTGGAGATTGGGAGGCCACCATTTCTGCCCTGGTCCTCCAAAGCTGTACCGAGAGCTTGCAGGGAACAAAAGCTGCTGAGAGCAAACCGGAGCAGCTTCCTTAGCCCGGACCGACAAGGGCGGGGCAATTCCGCCTCCGGCAAAGACATTTGGAAACCACAGCAACAGGCCCCTCCCCCAGAAGATCAACACAAACAGCCCGCAAGCCAAGACCAAGTTGATCGATCAAGGAGAATAGGAGAACTCCAGCGCTAGGGGAATACTGCACATAGATTCATGGCTTTTCTTTTTTTTTTTTTTTTTTACCATGATTCATTATTTCATCAAAGTTAATTTTTGTTGACTGTTTTTTATTTTTCTTTTTCCCTTTCTCAACCAACATCTTATAAATTACTTTAAAAAAAATCATTTTTTATTTTTCATTTTTAGAGTCATATTTTATCCCTTCATAGTAGTTACCCTTATTTTTGGCATATATATATAAGTTGTTCTCTCTTTAAAATTTTGAGGTACAGTTTCTTCTAACAGATCAAAATATACCCTAAATCACTAGTGTATGGCTTTGTTCTAGTCTCCTGCCTGATCACATTCTCTCCCTTTTTCCTTTTTTTTTTCTTTTCTTAAATCTTCTATCTTTTTTCAAACAACTTATCTTACCAAGTCCTTTTATAAAATCTTTTATAATTTTCATCTTTACAGTCATCTTCCATCCCTTCATTGTATCAACCCTTATTTTGTACATATATGTCTTTCTTCCTTTAAAATTTTAGGAGGCACTTTTTTCTAACAGACCAAAATACGCCCAAAATCTAGTGTGTGGCACTGATCTATGCACTAGCCTGATCATATTCGATCATATTCTGCCTTTTTTGTATTGTTTTGTTTTTGTTTTTATCTTTTTTTTTTCTTTTTCTCTTTCTTTTTTCTTTATTTCCCTTTCTTTCCCCCTGGTTTCAGGTCTTTTCTGATTTGTATACAGTATATTTGCTGGGGACGTTGTAAACCTGTTAGCATTTTGTTCTCTCATTCATCTATTCTCCTCTGGACAAAATGACAAGACGAAAGAAATCACCTCAGCAAAAAGAACAAGAGGTAGTACCGTCAGCCAGGGACCTACTCAATACGGACATTAGTACGATGTCGGACCTAGAGTTCAGAATCATGACTTTAAAGATACTAGCTGGGCTTGAAAAAAGCGTGGAAGTTATTAGAGAAACCCTTTCTGGAGAAATAAAAGAACTAAAATCTAACCAAATCGAAATCAAAAAGGCTATTGATGAGGTGCAATCAAAAATGGGGGCACTAACTGCTAGGATAAATGAGGCAGAAGAGAGAATCAGCGATATAGAAGACCAAATGATGGAAAATAAAGAGGCTGAGAAAAAGAGAGAGAAACAACTACAGGATCACGAGGGCAGAATTCGAGAGATAAGTGATATGATAAGACGAAACAACATTAGAATAATTGGGATCCCAGAAGAAGAAGAAGAGAGAGAGAGGGGCAGAAGGTATATTGGAGCAAATTATAGCAGAGAACTTCCCTAATGTGAGGAAGGAAACAGGCATTAAAATCCAGGAGGCACAGAGAACCCCTCTCAAAATCAATAATAATAGGTCAACACCCCGACATCTAATAGTAAAACTTACGAGTCTCAGAGACAAAGAGAAAATCCTGAAAGCAGCTCGGGAGAAGAGATATGTAACCTACAATGGTAGAAACATTAGATTGGCAACAGACCTATCCACAGAGACCTGGCAGGCCAGAAAGGACTGGCAAGATATCTTCAGAGCACTAAACGAGAAAAATATGCAGCCAAGAATACTATATCCAGCTAGGCTATCATTGAAAATAGAAGGAGAGATAAAAAGCTTCCAGAACAAACAAAAACTAAAGGAATTTGCAAACACGAAACCAGCCCTCCAAGAAATATTGAGAGGGGTCCTCTAAGCAAAGAGAGAACCTAAAAGCAGCAAAGAGCAGAAACGAACACAGACAACAGACAGTTAACAGTCACCTTACAGGTAATACAATGGCACTAAATTCATACCTTTCAATAATTACCCTGAATGTAAATGGGCTAAATGCCCCAATCAAAAGACACAGGCTATCAGATTGGATTAAAAAACAAGACCCATCAATATGCTGTCTGCAAGAGACTCATTTTAGACCCAAAGACACCCCCAGATTGAAAGTGAGGGGGTGGAAAACCATTTACCATGCTAATGGACACCAAAAGAAAGCTGGGGTGGCAATCCTTATATCAGACAAACTAGATTTTAAAACAAAGACTGTAATAAGAGATGAGGAAGGACACTATATCCTACTTAAAGGGTCTATCCAACAAGAAGATCTAACAATTGTAAATATCTATGCCCCGAACATGGGAGCAGCCAATTATATAAGGCAATTAATAACAAAAGCAAAGAAACACATTGATAACAATACAATAATAGTGGGGGACTTTAACACCCCCCTGACTGAAATGGACAGATCATCTAAGCAAAAGATCAACAAGGAAATAAAGACTTTAAATGACACACTGGACCAAATGGACTTCACAGACATATTCAGAACATTCCATCCCAAAGCAACGGAATACACATTCTTCTCTAGTGCCCATGGAACATTCTCCAGAATTGATCACATCCTAGGTCACAAATCAGGTCTCAATCGGTACCAAAAGATTGGGATCATTCCCTGCATATTTTCAGACCACAATGCTTTGAAACTAGAACTCAACCACAAGAGGAAAGTCGGAAAGAACTCAAATACATGGAGGCTAAAGAGCATCCTACTAAAGAATGAATGGGTCAACCAAGAAATTAAAGAAGAATTAAAAAAATTCATGGAAACCAACGAAAATGAAAACACAGCTGTTCAAAATCTTTGGGATACAGCAAAGGCAGTCCTGAGAGGAAAGTATATAGCAATACAAGCCTTTCTCAAGAAACAAGAAAGGTCTCAAATACACAACCTAACCCTACACCTAAAGGAGCTGGAGAAAGAACAGCAAATAAAGCCTAAACCCAGCAGGAGAAGAGAAATCATAAAGATCAGAGCAGAAATCAATGAACTAGAAACCAAAAGAACAGTAGAACAGATCAACGAAACTAGGAGCTGGTTCTTTGAAAGAATTAACAAGATTGATAAACCCCTGGCCAGACTGATCAAAAAGAAAAGAGAAATGACCCAAATCAACAAAATCATGAATGAAAGAGGAGAGATCACAACCAACACCAAAGAAATACAAACAATTATAAGAACATATTATGAGCAACTCTATGCCAGCAAATTAGATAACCTGGAAGAAATGGATGCATTCCTAGAGATGTATCAACTACCAAAATTGAACCAGGAAGAAATAGAAAACCTGAACAGACCTATAACCACTAAGGAAATTGAAACAGTCATCAAAAATCTCCCAAGAAACAAAAGCCCAGGGCCAGATGGCTTCCCAGGGGAATTCTATCAGACATTTCAAGAAGAATTAATACCTATTCTCCTGAAACTGTTCCAAAAAATAGAAACGGAAGGGAAACTTCCAAACTCATTTTATGAGGCCAGCATTACCTTGATCCCAAAACCAGACAAAGACCCCATCAAAAAAGAGAATTACAGACCAATATCCTTGATGAACATGGATGCAAAAATTCTCACCAAAATACTAGCCAATAGGATCCAACAGTACATTAAAAGGATTATTCACCACGACCAAGTGGGATTTATCCCTGGGCTGCAAGGATGGTTCAACATCCGCAAATCAATCAACGTGATACAATACATTAACAAAAGAAAGAACAAGAATCATATGATCCTCTCAATAGATGCAGAAAAAGCATTTGACAAAGTACAGCATCCTTTCTTGATCAAAACTCTTCAGAGTATAGAGATAGAGGGTACATACCTCAATATCATAAAAGCCATCTATGAAAAACCTACAGCGAATATCATTCTCAATGGGGAAAGGCTGAGAGCTTTTCCCCTAAGGTCAGGAACGCGGCAGGGATGTCCACTCTCACCACTGCTATTCAACATAGTATTAGAAGTCCTAGCCACAGCAATTAGACAACAAAAAGAAATCAAAGGCATCCAAATCGGCAAAGAGGAAGTCAAACTCTCACTCTTTGCAGATGATATGATACTGTATGTGGAAAACCCAAAAGACTCCACCCCAAAACTGCTAGAACTCATACAGGAATTCAGTAAAGTAGCAGGATATAAAATCAATGCTCAGAAATCAGTGGCATTCTTATACACCAACAACAAGACAGAAGAGAGACAAATCAAGGAGTCGATCCCATTTACAATTGCACCCAAAACCATTAGATACCTAGGAATAAATCTAACCAAAGAGGCCAAGGATCTGTACTCAGAAAACTATAAAATACTCATGAAAGAAATTGAAGAAGACACAAAGAAATGGAAAAACGTTCCATGCTCATGGATTGGGAGAATCAACATTGTGAAGATGTCAATGCTACCTAGAGCAATCTACACATTCAATGCAATCCCCATCAAAATACCATCCACCTTTTTCAAAGAAATGGAACAAATAATCCTAAAATTTGTATGGAACCAGAAGAGACCCCGAATAGCCAGAGGAATACTGAAAAAGAAAAGCAAAGCTGGCGGCATCACAATTCCGGACTTCCAGCTCTATTACAAAGCTGTCATCATCAAGACAGTATGGTACTGGCACAAAAACAGACACATCGATCAATGGAACAGAATCGAGAGCCCAGAAATGGACCCTCAACTCTATGGTCAACTTATCTTTGACAAAGCAGGAAAGAATGTCCAATGGAAAAGAGACAGTCTCTTCAACAAATGGTGTTGGGAAAATTGGACAGCCACATGCAGAACAATGAAACTGGACCATTTCCTTACACCACACACAAAAATAGACTCCAAATGGTTGAAAGACCTAAACGTGAGACAGGAGTCCATCAAAATCCTAAAGGAGAACACAGGTAGCAACCTTTTTGACCTTAGCCGCAGCAACTTCTTCCTAGAAACATCGCCAAAGGCACGGGAAGCCAGGGCAAAAATGAACTATTGGGATTTCATCAAGATAAAAAGCTTTTGCACAGCAAAAGAAACAGTCCACAAAACCAAAAGACAACCGACAGAATGGGAGAAAATATTTGCAAATGACATATCAGATAAAGGGCTAGTATCCAAAATCTATAAAGAACTTCTCAAACTCAACACCCAAAGAACAAATAATCCAATCAAGAAATGGGCAGAAGACATGAACAGACATTTCTCCAAAGAAGACATCCAAATGGCCAACAGGCACATGAAAAAGTGCTCAACATCGCTCGGCATCAGGGAAATCCAAATCAAAACCTCAATGAGATACCACCTCACACCCGTCAGAATGGCTAAAATTAACAAGTCAGGAAACGACAGATGTTGGCGGGGATGTGGAGAAAGGGGAACCCTCCTACACTGTTGGTGGGAATGCAAGCTGGTGCAACCCCTCTGGAAAACAGTATGGAGGTTCCTCAAACAGTTGAAATTAGAGCTACCGTTCGATCCAGCAATTGCACTACTGGGTATTTACCACAAAGATACAAATGTAGGGACCCGAAGGGGTACGTGTACCCCAATGTTTATAGCAGCAATGTCCACCATAGCCAAACTGTGGAAAGAGCCAAGATGCCCATCGACAGATGAATGGATAAAGAAGAGGTGGTATATATACACAATGGAATATTATGCAGCCATCAAAAGGAATGAGATCTTGCCATTTGCAACGACGTGGATGGAACTGGAGGGTGTTATGCTGAGTGAAATAAGTCAATCAGAGAAAGACATGTATCACATGACCTCACTGATATGAGGAATTCTTAATCTCAGGAAAGAAACTGAGTGTTACTGGAGTGGTTGGGGGTGGGAGGGATGGGGTGGCTGGGTGATAGACATTGGGGAGGGTATGTGCTACGGTGAGCGCTGTGAATTGTGCAAGACTGTTGAATCACAGTTCTGTACTTCTGAAACAAATAACGCAACATAGTTTAAGAAAAAAGAAAAAGAAGAAGATAACAGGAGAGGAAGAAAAGGGGAGTATGTCAGAGGGGGAGACGAACCATGAGAGATGATGGACTCTGAAAAACAAACAGGGTTCTAGAGGGGAGGGGGGTAGGGGGATGGGTTAGCCTGGTGATGGGTATTAAAGAGGGCACGTTCTGCATGGAGCACTGGGTGTTATGAACAAACAATGAATCATGGAACACTGCACCAAAAACTAATGATGTAATTATATGGTGATTAACATAACAATAAAAAATTAAAAAAAAAAAGAAAGTAGAAAGCTAGAAAGAAATCAAACCCCCTGAAATAAGAGAAATGAAATAATAAAGATAAAAGCAAAAATTACTTCAATTAAAACAAACTTGTTTTCAAACAATGGAAAAATTTATCAAAGCTGAAGTTGGTGTCTTAAAACATCTAGTAAAACTGATAATCCTCTGACAGGAAATAATCAGTGTAATTCACCCACTTTGTTATCATACAAAAGAGAAAAATCACTTGACCATGTCAATTAATACAGGAAAAGCATTTGACAAAATTCGATACTCATTCATGACCAAAATTCTTGGAAAACTAGGAGAAAAGAGGAACTTCCTCAACTTGATAAAGAATATCAACATAAAACCTACAGTTAGTATCAAATTCAATGGCAAAAGAAAATGCAAGAATGTGCACTCATTACTCTTAACATAGAACCAGAATTCCTACCCAGCTCTATAAAGCAATAAAATAAAAAAGACATACAAAGCTTAAGAAAGAAATGAAACTGTTCCAATTTGTAGTTGATATGAAGGTCTCCACAGGAAATCTCAAGAATCTACCAAAACCCCCAAAACCTGCAGAACCAAAATGTGCAAAGTTCTGATCTTGCAAGATACAAGATCAACATAAAATTTGATTATACTTCTATATTTGCAATAGCGACATGGAAACTGAAATTTAAAATATAATACCATATGGAATTCAAGAAACAAAACAAAGAAAAAAAGAGACAAAAAACCCACAATTTTTTGTAAAGAGAACAATTGGTGGTTTCCAGAAGGGAGGTGGGATGGATGGGTGAAATAGATAAAGGGGATTAAGAGGCACTTGTCTTGATGAGCACTGAGAAATGTATAGAATTGATGAGTCATTATATTGTGCACCTGAAACTGTTGTATGTTAATTATACTTAAATAAAAAAGTACAATACCATTTATAGTCACTCAAAAATTCACTGCTTAGGTATAAAAGTAAAAACTATTCAGTGGTGGAAGGATAGTATTTCAACAAATGATGCTGAAATAATTGGATAACCAGAGGCCAAAAAAATGTATCTCAGTGTAAACCTTACACCATATACAAAAAAAACTTCATCAAATAAATCAAACATATTCTATTTTTATATTTATTTTATTTTAATTCCAGTGTAGTTAACATAGTTTCAGGTGTACAATAGAGTGATTCAACAATTCCATATATCACTCAGTGCTCATCCAGATAAGTGTACTTTTTTTAAAATAATTTTTTATTGTTATGTTAATCACCATACACTACATCATTAGTTTTTGATGTAGTGTTCCATGATTCATTGTTTGTGCATAACACCCAGTGCTCCACGCAGAATGTGCCCTCTTTAATACCCATCACCAGGATAACCCATCACCCCACCCCCCTCCCCTCTAGAACCCTCAGTTTGTTTTTCAGAGTCCATCGTCTCTCATGGTTCGTCTCCCCCTCCGACTTATTCCCCTTCATTCTTCCTATTTGCAACGACGTGGATGGAACTGGAGGGTGTTATGCTGAGTGAAATAAGTCAATCAGAGAAAGACATGTATCATATGACCTCACTGATATGAGGAATTCTTAATCTCAGATAAGTGTACCTTTAATCACTTTCACCTATTTAACTCATCTTCCCACTGACCCCCCCCTCTGGTAACAATCTGTTTGTTCTCTATAGTTAAGAGTCTTTTTTAGTTTCCATCTTTTTCTTTTTTTTCTTTTTAAGATTTTATTTATTTATTTGACAGAGAGAGAGAGCGCCCAGGCAGGGGGGGCAGCAGAGGGAGAGGGAGAAGCAGGCCCCCCACTGAGCAGGGAGCCCGACTACTCGGGACTAGATCCCAGGACCCTGGGACCATGACCCGAGCCAAAGGCAGATGCTCAACTGACTGAGCAACCCGGGCACCCCAGTTTCCCTTTTTTTTTCTTTTGATCATCTGTTTTGTTTCTTAAATTCCAAATATAAGTAAAACCAAATGGTATTTGTCTTTCATTCTCTATCTTATTTCGCTTAACATTATACTCTCAAATCCATCTATGTTGTTGCAAATGGTAAGATTTCATTCTTTTTTATGGCTGAATAATATCCCATTGTATTTTTATATGCTACTTCTTTATCCATTCATCTCTTGATGGATACTTGGACTACTTCCATAATTCAGCTATTGTAGATAATACTGGTATGAACATTGGGGTGCATGTATCCCATTGAATGAGTATTTTTGCATTCCTTGGGTAAATACCTAGTAGTTCAATTGCTGATAGTAGCTCAATTTTTAACTTTTTGAGGAACTTCCATACTGTTTTCCAGAGTGGCTGCACCGGTCTGCATTCCCACCAACAGTGTAAGAGGGTTCCCCTTTCTCCACATCTTCACCTATACCTGTTATTGATTTTAGCCATCCTGTCAGGTGTGAGGTGATATCTCATTGTAGTTTTAATTTGTGTTTCCTTGATAATGAGTGATGTTGAGCATCTTTTCATGTGTCTGTTGACCATCTGGATGTCTTCTTTGGAAAAAAAAGTCTATGTCTTCTGCCCATTTTTAAATTGGATTATTCATTTTTTGGGTGTTGAGTTTTATAAGTTCTTTGCATATTTTGGATACTAACCCTTTATCAGATACGTCATTTGCAAACATCTTCTCCCATTCTGTAGGTTGCCTTTCAGTTTTGTTGATTGTTTCCTTTGCTCTGCAGAAGCTTTGTATCTTGATGAAGTCCCAATAGTTTTATTTTTGCTTTTGTTTTCCTTGCCTCAGGAAACATATCTAGAAAGCTATTGTTATAACCAATGTTAGAGAAATTCTACCTGTGGTTTCTTCTAGGATTTTTATGGTTTCAGTTCTCAAGTTTAGTTCTTTAATCCATTTTGAGTTTATTTTTGTGTATGGTGTTAGAAAGTAGTTCAGTTTCATTCTCAAATAAATCACAATTTAAATGTTATTAAGTCTGTAATATTTGTGGAAAAAGAAAACTTAGGAGCAAATAATTGTTACATAGGACTTGGTGAACTTTTCTTAAGCATGATACCAATAGCATGACCCATAAAATTAAAATTTGAAAAATTATTATTAATTCCTTCATTGAAATTAAAATGTTTATAATCTGCCAAAAACCCTGTTAAGATTATGAAAATACAAGCTACAGACATGGGAGAAAATCTGAGAAACTAATCATGTGTAGACTATATAAAAACTCACAAAACTCAACAGTAAAAAATAAACAATCCAATTAGAGAGGTACATGAACAGACATTTCACTGTAAAGGATATGCAGTTTGAAAATAATCATATTAAAAGACATTTATCACATCCAGTCATTAGTAAAAATGTAAATTTAATCTTTTGCACAGTGAAGGAAACCATCAAGAATACAAAAAAGCAACTTACTGAATGGGAAAAGATATTTGCAAATGATATATCTGATAAAAGGTTAATATTCAAAATATATAAAGAACTTATGCAACTCAACATGAAAAAAATAATCCACTGTAAAAATGGGCAGAGGACATGAATAGACATTTTTCCAAAGAATATAAATGGCCCACAGACACATGAAAAGATGCTTGACATTACTAATCATCAGTGAAATGCAAATGAAAAGTCCAATAAGATATCATTTTATGCCTGTAAGAAGGGCTAAAATAAAAAAGAAACATAAGAAATAACTGTTGGAGAGGATGTAGAAAAAAAGGAACCCTCATGCACTGTTGGTGGGAATGTAAATTGGTACAGCCACTCTGGGAAAAAATATGAACGTTGGTCAGAAAATTAAAAATAGAATTACCATATAATCCAGTAATTGCACTGCTGGCTATTTACCCAAAGAAAATGAAAACACTATTTCCAAAACATATATTAACCTCTATGTCTATTGCAGCATTATTTACAATTGCCATGATATAGAAGCAACTCAGGTGTCCAAGAATGGAAGAATAAAACAAATGTGGTAGCCATAAGGTAAATATATATTACTTAACCATATAATAAATATTACTTAGCCATAAAAAATAATGAAATCATGTCATTTGTAACAATATGGATGGATTTAGAGGATATAATTGCTACGTGAAATAAATCAGTCAGAGAAAGGCAAATACCATATGATTTCATTCATATGTGGAATTTAATAAATAAATGAACAAAGAAAAAAGAGACAGCTAAAAAAACAGACTCTTAAATACAGAGAACAAACTGGTAGTTTCCAGAAGGGAGGGGGTGAGAGGATGGGCGAAATAGATAAAGGGAATTAAGAATACACTTACTGTGATGAGTGCTGAGAAATGTATGGATTTTTTCAATCATTATATTGTAAACCTGAAACTAATATAATGTATGTTAATTATATTTTAATTTAAAATTTAAAAAGAAACAAGGAGATATCATTACACATCTATTAGAAGAGTTAAAGTAAAAACTAGTGAATACATCAAATGTTGGTGATGATTCATAGAATTGCTTTCTCATACATTAGTTTTGGGAATGTAAAATGATATAGCCATTCTGAGAAACAGTTTGGAAGTTCTTAGAAGAATAAACATATGCTTACCATACAATCTAGCTATTGTATTTCTGGACGTTTATCCCAGAGAAATAAATCTTTATACACACATAAAAACTGGTACATGAATATTTAAAGCAGCTTTGTTCATAGTAGCCTTAAAACTTAAAGCCCAAATATCCTTTCATAAGTGAAAGAAATTGTGATACATTCATGCCATAAAATCTACTCAACAATGAAAAGAAATAACTATTGACACACCAAACAACTTGGATGAATCTTCAGGGAATTACTCTCAGTGAAATAACCACTTCCAAATGTCACATTCTGTATGCTTTCCTTTATATAACATTCTTGAAATGATACAAGTATAGAAATGGCAAAAAGGGTAGAGGTTTTTGAAAATTGATCTCATAAAATGAGTTGATATGTGCTCCCTCCTTTTCTATTTTCTGGAAAGACTGTGTAGAATTGATGTCAATTTTTTTTCAGATGTTTCTTATAATTATCCAGTGAAACCATCTGGGCCTGGAGATTATTTTTCAGGAATTTTAAAACTATTAAGTCAATTTATTTAATAGTTATAGAGCTTTTAAAACTATTTAATACTGTTTGAGTCAGTGTGGTTTGTTGTTTGCAATGAATTGGTCCTTTTTACCTAACTTACAAATTTATGTGTGGATTACTTTATAGTATACCCTTATTATATTTACAACATCTACCAACATCCACAGTGATATCCTGTTTCATTTCTGATATTGGTAAATCATATATTTGCTTTTGTTTTCATTGTCAGTCTTGGTAGATGTATGCCAACTTTTTAAAAGATTTATTTATTTATTTGAGAAAGAGAGTGGGGGAGGGACAGAGGGAGAAGGAGAGAGAGGATCTCAAGCAGACTCCCTGTTGAGCATGGAGCCCAGTTTGGGGCTTGATCTCATGACACTGAGGTCATGACCTGAGCCAAAATCAAAAGTTAGATGCTCAACCAACTGAGCCACCCAAGCGCCCCAATATATGACAATTTTCAAAAAATCCAGCTTTTTTTCATTGGTTTTCTCTATCCTAGAGTTGTTTCTGTACAGAAATCTGCTGCATTTCTATACACAAATAATGAATCAGCAGGAAGAGAGACTAAGGAATCACTTCCATTTACAACTGCACCAAAAACAATAAGATGCCTAGGAATAAAACTAACCAAAGTGGTGAAAGACCAGTACTCAGAAAACTATAAAATACTGATGATAAAATTAAAGAAGGCACAAAGAAATGGAAAGACATTCCATGCTCATGGATTGAAAGAACAAATATTGTTAAATGTTTCTTCTCAGGGACATGTCCCAAGTAGAGGGAATAATCTTCCCACTATGTGCCCCAGGAATTCTCCAGATCACTGTTTCTACCCTGCATCACGACAACATCCATTCATGATTAAAAAAAAACAAAACCCTCAACAAAGTAGGCTTAGAGCGAACATACCTCAACATTGATTTTGTATCATACTGTGACTTCACTGAATTCCTTTATCAGTTCTAGTAGTTTTTTGGTGGAGTCTTTTGGGTTTTCTATATATAGTATCATGTCATTTGCAAATAGTGAGTTTCACTTCTTTTTTGCCAATTTGGATGACTCATTTCTTTTTGCTGTCTGATTGCTGTGGCTAGGACTTCCAGTACTATGTTAAATACCAATGGTGAGAGTTGACATCCCTGTCTTGTTCCTGATCATAAAGAAAAAGCTCTAAGTTTTTTCCTGTGGAAGTTTAGACTCATCACTAGGCCTCCAAGAAAATCACTGGTTGAGAAGGAGAGGAGTATCTCAAAATTGCTCCCCCCATGGCTTCCACTGAAATTGTGATGGAATGGGGCACTTCTTTACAACTAGATGAGGTTACCATTATGGAATGGTGAAATTTCTGGTTCTCCATGAGGTATCACTCAAGTGGAATGGCAGGAGCTACTTGTTATCACTAGGTAGGGGAGACAGTACAGATTCTCCATGTAGTCTCCACTAAGACAAGCTGTGGGCATTTTTGCCACCAGATGGGAATCAAAGTTGCAGATTCCTATTCAGTGTTCTATTATGCCACCCTCGTAGGGTGAGGTGAGGAAGGATGTTTCATTACAGCTCAATGAAAGTGGATGTCTAAGTGTCCTGCTTAGCTTTGCTGGTGAAGATGAGGTGGAGCCACATGTTTTTACATATTGTTTGGCTGCAGTAGGAAGGAGATTATCATCTAGAAGCTTTCTGTCATGAGTGGCTGTCTCCATTTCATGGTTATTTGAATAGAGAGAACTGATATTTCTTCTTCTTCTTCTGCTTCTTCTTCTTCTTCTTCTTCTTCTTCTTCTTCTTCTTCTTCTTCATTGTTGTCATCATCTTTGTCTTCATCTTAATCTTTGTCTTTGTCTTCATCTTCTTCGATCTGAATATTGTCATTTCTAATGCCAGTTTCTACAGCTCCCAGTTCTGGATATATGAAGCAAAAAGAAATCCAAGGGATTCAGAAGCAAAAGGAAATCAGAGAAATTCACTACCACATTGACAATAGGGTGTCAAGGTACTAAGGTCGACTTCCTTCTTTTTCCAACTTTCAGAATATTCCTTATTTATTTACATATACTTTCTAGTATTTTAAGATGAGCTTACACAAAGAATAAAAAGAAGTGCATATACTACATTTCATTTAAAATTGGATGTCAAGGAGGAGAGGAAGATGGTGGTGGAGTAGGAGGACACTAGGGTCACCTCATCCCATGAATAGAGCTAGATAAGTATCAAATCATCCTAAATATCCAGAAATCAACCTGAAGCCTAACAGAAAAACTCCACAACTAAAGGGAGAGAAGAGGCCACATCGCAGAAGGTAGGATGTGAAGTTGAGATATAGGGGAGAAAGGATCTGTGGCTGCTGTGGAGGGCAGGGAGCCTTAGTCATGAAAAAGAGTGACAGAGAGAGAGAAGAACACAGAGGAATGCACAAGGAGAACATTTCCCTAAACCACTGGATTGGAAAATGAGAGGGGCTCATTTCATGAGTTCTTGCAACCAGTGAGGCTTAAAGCATAGATACATTAAAGGTCAGTGGGCTTGGTTGAAGTAGAACTCAGAGGGCACTGCACTGCTCATAGAGAGAAAGCAGGAAAACAACCTAGGGAATAAAGGAGATGGATGGGACCATTTCCCTCCCCTGCCCCTCAGTATAAATACAGAGCCACCTGTGGGAAGCAGTGCAGCACAACCACTGGTTGCCTAACTGGCATACAACAAGCCCCACCCCCAGTGCTCTCACAGAACTGCCCTTCTCAGTCAAGCTTACTTCAGTCCAAACATGACTGTCTAATTCATCAGAAGACCAGCACAAACCCCTGTCCACACCACATCTCCTGGCCAGATGATTTGAAAGGGCCTCAATTCTGGTGGTGGGAGTGTCAGGGCTCATTTCACAAACACACCAGAGTACACCAAGTGAAAACTCGCCACATTCAGGACAGGGACCAAACACAGCCCACAGCAGGCAAGGAGAACCTCTGCAGATGACTGCTCTGAAGTATAGAGCAGCCAAAACACAACAGCAGAGCACATGAAACACATACCAGACACATTCCCTGAAGTGCCATGCTCTGGGCACTACATGGCCTCTTCTTCATAAGGCCACTACTTTCAGGAGCAGGAGACATAATTGGCTTTGCAAACACACAGAAGAAGACAGAGAGTTAGACAAAATAAAAGAGGCTGAGAAATTTATTCCAAATGAAAAACAACAACAAACAAAACAAAACAAAAACACAAAAAAGCAGAACAAAGCCACAGCCAGAAGTCTAAGTGAAAGAGATATAATCTTCCAAGAGACTGGAAACAGACTTGAGGTGATGAACAACAAGCTAGAAGAAGCAGAAGAATGAATTAATGACCTAGAAGATAAGAAATGGAATAATAAAACTGGACAAAAGAGAAAGAGAGGAATTATGCACATGAGAATAGACTTTAAAGAACTCAGTGACTCCATCAAATGTAATTATGTTCAATTTATAAGAGTCCTAGAAAATGAAGATAGAGAAAAAGGAGCAGAACATTTATTTGAAGAAGTAATAGCTGAAAACTTCCCCAGTCCAGGGAAGGAAACAGATATCCAGATCCAGGAGGCACAGAAACCACCATCAAAATCACCAAAAGCAGGCCAACACCAAGACATATTGTAATCAAATTCGTAGAATATAGTGACAAAGAAATGATCTTAAAAGCAGCAAGACTAAAGAAGTCCTTAACTTAGAAGGGAAAACTCATAAGGCTAACTGGTGATTTCTCAAGAAATCTTGGCAAGCCAGATGGGAGTGGCATGATATATTCATGATATATGGTATATATATCTACATATATATATGTACACTACACTACATATATATATGTGTGTGTATATATATATATATATATATATATATATATACATATGTATGTATATATATACCATGCTATATGATATATGATATGTTGATTTTATATATATACCATGATATTTGATATATGCTGGATGGGAACAATCTGCAGCCAAGAATACTCTATCCAGTGAGGTTATCACTCAGGATAGGAGGAGAGTAAAGAGTTTCCCAAACAAAACGTAAAGGGGTTTGTAACCACTAAATCAACACTGTAAGAAATATTGAAGGGGAATTTTTCAGTGCAATGTAGAGACCAAAAGTGGCAAACACAAGAAAGGATCAGAGAAAATCTCCAGAAACAATGACAAAATAAGTAATAAAACTGTACTCAATACATATCTATCAATAATTACCTTGAGTATAATTAAACCAAACACTCCAATCAAAAGACATAGGGTGTCAGATGTAGAGAACAAAACACCCATCTATATGCTGCCTAAAAGAGATTCATCTAAAGACACCTGCAGATTGAAAGTGAAGTATGGAAAAATATTTATCACACAAGTGGATGTCAAAATAAGGCCCGAGTAGAAATACTCATATTGAGCATACTAGACTTGAAAACAAAGACTGTAACAGGAAACAAAGAAGGACACTATATAATCATAAAAGGGACAAACCACCAAGAATATATAACAGTTGTGATTATTTATGAACCCAACATGGGATCACCCAAATATGTAAAACAATTAATAACAAACATAAAGGAACTAATTGATAATAATAAAACAATAATAGTAGGGAGCTTTAGCACCCCACTTACATCAGTGGAGAGATCATCTACGTAGAAAATCAACAAGGAAACAATGGCTTTGAATGACACCCTGGACCAGAAGGACTTAATACATATATTCAAAACATTCCATCCTAAAGCAGCAGAATACATATTGTTTTCAAGTGCACAAGGAACCTTCTCCAGACTAGATGACATATTAGGTCACAAAACAGGCTTAAACAAATACAAAAAGATTGAAGTCATACTATGCACCTTTTCTGACCAGAACACTGTTAAAGTAGAAGTCAATCACAACAAAATTTTGGAAGGACCACAAATACATGGAGGTTAAATAACATGCTATTAAACAATGAATGTCTCAACCAGGAAGCCAAGGAAGAAATTAAAAAAATACATGGAAACAAATAAAAATGAAAATATAATGATCCAAAATGTTGGGATGTAGCAAAAGCAGTCCTAAGATGCAAGGATATAGCAATACAGGCCTATTTCAAGAAGCAAGAAAAATCTCAAATTAACAAGCTAACCATACACCTAAAGGAGACAGAAAAAGAACAACAAACAAACTCTAAAGCCAGCAGAAGGAAGAAAATAATAAAGATTTAGCAGAAATAAATGATATACAAGTTAAAATAAACAATAGGACAGATCAATGATACCAGGAGCTGGTTCTTTGAGAAAATTAATACAATTGATAAACCTTTAGCCAAATTTATCAAAAGAATAGAGAAAGGACCCAAATAAGAAAAAATAAGGAGGGCACATGATGTGATGAGCACTGGGTGTTAAATGCAACTAATGAATCATTGAGCACTACATCAAAAACTAATGATGTACTATATGTTGGCTAATTGCATTGAAATAAAAAAAAGAAAGAAAGAAAAGAAATAGCAACCAGCACCACAGAAATGCAAACAATTATAAGAGAATATTATAAAAAATTATATGCCAACAAATTGGACAGCCTGGAAGAAATGAATAATTTCCTGGGAACATATAAACTACCAAAACTGAAAGAAAAACAAATACGAAACTTTAACAGACTGATAACCAGCAATGATTGAATCTATAATAAAAAAAAAAATCCCAAGAAATAAAAGTCCAAGACCAGAATGCTTCACACACAATTTCTACCACACATTTAAAGAATTAATACCTATTCTTCTCAAACTCTTCCAAATACAGAAATGGAAGGAAAACTTTCAAATTCATTCTGAGGCCAGCATTACCTTGATACTATAACCAGATAAAGACTCCACTAAAAAAGAGAACAAGAGACCAATATCCCTGATGAACATGGAAGCAAAAATTATCAGTAAAATACTAGCAAATCTAATCCAATAGTACATTAAAAGAATCATTCACCACGATCAACTGGGATCTATTCCCGGGTTGCAAGGGTGGTTCTATATTCACAAATCAATCAACATGGTACACCACATTAATATAAAAAAGGAAAAGAACCATATGATCCTTTGAATAGATGCAGAAAAAGCATTTGCAAAGTACAACATTCATTCATGATAAAAGCCCTCAACAAAATAGGGTTAGAGGGAACATTCCTCAACATAATAAAGGCTATATACAAAAAAACCCCATACCTAATGTCATCCTCTATGGTGAAAAACTGAGAGATTTTCCTCTACAGTCTGAAAGAAGACATGGATTCCACTCTCACCACTGTTATTTAAATTAGTACTGGAAGTTCCAGCCTCAGCAATCAGACAACAAAAGAAATAAAAGGCAACTACATCCACAAGGAAGAAGTCAATCTTTCAATATTTATAGACGACATGCTACTCTACATAGAAAACCCAAAAGACTCCACCAGAAAATGGCTAATACAGATACATGAATTCATTAAATTCACAGGATACAAAATCAATGTACAGAAATCTGTTGCATTTCTATATAACAATAATGAAGCAGCAGAAAGAGACATCAAGGACTTGATCTAATTTACAATTGCACCAAGACCAATAACATACTTAGGAATAAACTTAACCAAAGAGATAAAAGATCTGTACTCTGAAAACTATAGAACACTTATGAAAGAAATTGAAGATGACAGAAAGAAATGGAAAAATATTCCATACTCATGGGCTGGAAGAACAAACATTGTTAAAATGTTTATACTACACAAGGCAATCTGCACATTTAATGGAATCCCTATCAAATTACCACCAACATTTATCACAGAGGTATAGCAAACAATCCTAAAATTTGTATGGATCCATAAAAGAATCCAAATAGCCAAAGTAATGTTGAAAAAGAAAACCAAAACTAGAGATATCACAATTCCAGACTTCAAGCCATTTAACAAAGCTGTAGTCATCAAGACAGTATCATACTGGCACAAATACAAACACATAGATGAATGACACAGGATAAAAATCCCAGAAATGAATCCACAACTATATATTTGATTAATCTTTAACAAAGTGGGAAAGAATACCCAAGAGAAAAAAGACAGTCTCTTCAACAAATGATGTTGGGAAAAGTGGACAACAATATGCAGAGGAATGAAACTGGACCACTTTCTTACACCATACACAAAAATAAATTCAAAATGGATTAAAGACCTAAATGTGAGACAGGAACCATCAAAATCTTAGAGGAGAACACAGGCAGTAATCTCTTTGACATTGTCCATAGCAAGTTCTTACTAGATATGTCTCCTGAGGCAAGGGAAACAAAAGCAAAAATAAACTATTGAGACTTCTTCAGCATAAAAATTTACTGCACAGTAAAGGAAACAATCAAGAAAACTAAAAGGCAATCTACAGAGTGGGGGATGGTAATTGTAAATTATATATTTGATAAAGCATTAATATCCAAAATACATAAAGAGCTTATCAAACTCAACACCCCAAAATAAAAAAAAATCCAGTTTAAAAATGGGTAGAAGACTTGCATAGACACTTTCCCAAAGAAGACATCCAGATGGCTTATAGACACATGAAAAGATGCTCAGCATCACTGATTATCAGGGAAATACAAATCAAAACTACAATGAGATATCACCTCACACCTGTCAGAATGGCTAAAATCAACAACACAGGAAGCAACAGATGTTGGTGACTGAAGAAAAAGGGGAACCCCCTTGCACTCTTGGTGGGAATGCAAACTGGTGTAGCCATTCTGAAAAACAGTATGGAGGTTCTTCAAAAAGTTAAAAATAGAACTATCCCACAACCTAGTTATTGCATTTCTAGGTATTTACCAAAAGAATATAGAAATACTGATTCAAAGGGAAACATGCAACCCAATGTTTATAGCAGCATTATCTACAATAGCCAAATTATGGAAAGAGCCCAAATTTCCACTGACTGATGAATGGATAGAGAAGATGTGGTAGATATATACAATGGAATATTACCCAGCCATAAAAAGAATGAAATCTTGTCATTTGTAGTGACATGGTTGTAGCTAAAGAGTATTACACTAAGCAACATACAACAGTCAGATAAAGAGAAATACCATGATTTCACTCATATGTGGAATTTAAGAAAGAAAACAAATGGATATAGGGGGAAAAAGAGAGGCAAACCAAGAAACAGACTCTTAACTAGAGAAAACAAACTGATGGTTGCTTGAGGGAAGATAGGTGGGGGATGTGTTAAATGGGTGGTGGTATTAAGGGCACTTGTGGTGAACATTGGGTGTTGTATGTAAGTGATGAATCACTAAATTGTACATTTGAAACTAATATTACACTGTATGTTAAGTTACTGGAATTTAAATAAAAACTTTAAAAAAACACATTTTTTATCTCACCTTCATTGATGAATGATAACGCTGCTGGGTGGAGTGTTTTTTGTTGTAGTTTTATTTTTTAAGATTTATTTATTTATTTATTTAGAGAGAGAATATGAGCAGGAAGAGGGGCAGAGTTAGAGAGAATCCAGAAGCAGACTCCCTGCTGAGTGTGGAGCCCAATGCAGGGCTTGATCCCAGGACCCTCAGATCATGACCTGAGCTGAGATCAAGGGTCTGCTGCTCAACCAAGTGAGCCACACAGGTGCCCCTTGTTGTAGGTTTTGAATATATTGTGCCACTTTCTTCTGGCCTTCTAAGTTTCTGCTGAAAATCAGCTTTTATAAAGTTATAGCTTTATAGGTTTTCCTTTGTACTTTAGTCACTGCTCTCTTGTGCTTTTAAGAATCTCTCTTTATTTTTAAATTTGCCATTTTAACTATTACTTGTCTTGGTGTGGACCTCCTTGGGTTCTTCTTATTTGGGACTCTCTCTGATTACTGGACTTGGATGTCTGTTTCCTTCTCCAGGTTCAGAAATTTTCAGCTATTATTTCTTCAAATAAAATTCCTGATTCTTTGTCTTTCTTGTCTCTTTAGAGACCTGCAAAATGCAAATATTAGTATGTTTGATGTTGTCCCAGATGTCCCTGATTCTATCCTCTTTTTAACTTTTTTTTTCTTTTGCTGTTTAGCTTGTGTGCTAAACCCTTTCTTCCAGATTGCTGATTTGTTCTTCTTCATCTTTTAATCTGATGTTGATTCCTTCTAGTTTATTTTTCAGTTATTGTGTTCTTCAACTTTGATTGGTTCTTTTTAATATTTTTGACCTGTTGGTTGAAATTCTGTCTGAGTTCATCCATTTTTCTCTCAAGTTTGGTGAGCATCTTTATTATCATTACTTTGAACTCTTCATCACGTTGATTGCTTATGTTCATTTCAGTTCTTTCTATTTCTCAAGTTTTGTCTTGTTCTTTCTTTTGGAGCATATTACCCTTTCTCCTCATTTTTTTTTGATGTCCTTGTTTGTTTGTTTGTTTGTGTTTGTTTCTATGTATTAGGGTAAAAACTACCTCTCCCAGTGTTGAAGAACTGGTTTTGTGAAAAATGTCTCCTGGGTAGACTGTGTGCCTGGTGGGTTTTGCTGGCTGCTTGAAGCCATAGTGCATGCTTCCTGGAGTTTTCTGGGTACTTTATGTTGGGACCATTATGGTGGGATGACTGGAATTGAAGTGGGCAGCAGATAGGGGGTCCCAGTGTGCTCTATTGCAGGGGGCACCCTGTTGAAATAGCTGTATTTTAAGAAGGTACAAGTGTGGACTAGGTGTTTCCAGGCCATTTGAACATGAGAGTGCCCTGAGGGACATCTGGAGCTGAAGTGGATATGGACCAGGTGGTCCTGGGGTACTCCAAAGAGGAGATGCCCTAGCAAATTGGCTGAAGTTGCAATGGGTGTGGGCCTGCAGTTTACTGAATTGCTTTGTACCTGTGTCACCTTGTGAGATGTCTGGATTTGTAGTAGTTGCAGTCTGAGGATGTCCCAGTATGCACCACACTGAGGTCACCTTAGTGGGATGGCTGGAGCTTTGGCAGATATGAGTGTGGGGGCCACTTTAAGGAGAGAGCTGGGGCTGGGATAGACCAGGGTCCTTGTGCTCCCTAAAGCAACAGGCTGGCTAGACATCCAGATCCTACTCCTGTCTGTGCTATAAATGTGGAGGGGAAATGCAAACAATGGTGCTTGTCAGCACGTTTAATCTTGGAAAGATTTCTAGCAATTCCCCCACCATTTGGCAGATCCTTTAGGGTTAGTTCAATTCTAGTCTAGCTGCTTTTTATATCACAGATTTTTTATTCTGTGCCCCAGTGTGCCTGGGACTGGTGTGGGTTAGGGGTCTGGGGATTGCTGAGGCAGCAGGCCAGCTAGAGCACCTGGACCCTACTCCTTTCTGTGCTATCAAGGTGGAGGGGGAACATACACAGTGATACTTGCCAGCACAAACAGCACTGGAGACAATTACAGTGTTTTCCCACCATTTGGCAGACACTCTAGGATTAGTTCACTTGTAGTATAGTTGTCCTTTAAACTGTGGCTTTTTTTTTCTGTGCCCCAGGGCAAGCAAACCTGCTCAGAGTCCCTCAGTACTAATCTTCCCCACTGCAGTTCACAGCATTGGGAGTGGGCTTCCCATCATTACTCCGTCTCCATTTCTCCTGCCATTCTTTATGTGGTTCCTCTATCCTTTGTTGTGCCAAAGCTTTTCAATCAGCCCTCAGTTCTTTAGGAGGAATTGCTCTATATGTAGGTACACATTCAGTGTGTCATGTGAGAATGTGAGTTCAAGATCTTCCTATGCTGCTGCCCTGGACCCTCCCTCAAGTTGTGGTATGTATTTATACAAGGGAATACTATTCAACCATAAGAAAGAAGGAAATCCTGCCATTTGTGACTACATGCATGGACCTTGAGGTGATTATGCTAATTGAGATAAGTCAGAAAAAAAACAAATACTGTTTGGTATCACTTATATGTGGAATCTAAAAAAGCCAACTTTTAAAAACAAAGTAAATTGTGCTTATCAGGGGCTGCAGAGTAGATGAATTGGGAGATGTTGATCAAAGGGTGCAAACTCGCAACTAGAAGATGAATAAGTTCTGGAGATCTAACACACAGCATAGTGATTTAGATAAACAGTACTGTATTGTATACTTTAAAGTTGTTAAGAAACTATCTTAAATGCTGTGACCACAAAAAAGGAGATGATTATTATGTGATGTGATAGAGGTTTTAGATAATCCTACAGTGGTAATCATATTAAAATGTATACATGTATCAAATAAAAATACTCATGTTGAATTTAAGAAACAAAACAAATAAATATAGGGGAAGAAAAGAGAGAGGCAAGCCAAAGAATGTTGTACACCTTGAAGTTATACAATGTTATATGTGAATTATATCATAGGTAAATGAATAAATAAATACTTCCAAACTCCAGCATAAACCTACTGGTATATGTACTTTTAAAATAGCTTTATTGAAGTATTTTTGATATTTAAAAAACACAGTGGGCACATTTAATGTATACAATGTGAATAAACTTGGAGATATGTATACATCCATGAAACCATCGTCACAATCAAAATAATAAATATATCCATTACCTCCAAAAAAAGAAAACAATGAAATATAAAATGGAAAAACAAGAAAGAAAATCGTTGAAACAAAAAGGTGATTATTTGAAAATATCAATAACACTGAGAAACATCAAGTAAAACTGACAAAGAAAGAGAGAAGGCATAAATTACCAATATCAGGAATGAAATAGGGCATATAAAACTACAGATATTGCTGTCATTAAAGTGAAAAAAAGGGAATATGAGAAAGAACTCTATGCATATAAATTCAACAACTTAGATTAATGAACCAATTTCTCATAATCCACAGATTACTAATACACATCCAGTAAGAAATAGGTAAGTTAACCATGAGAGACTATGGACTCTGAGAAAAAAACTGAGGGTTCTAGAGGTGAGGGGGGTGGGGGATGGGTTAGCCTGGTGATGAGTATTAAAGAGAGCACATTCTGCATGGAGCACTGGGTGTTATGCACAAACAATGAATCATGGAACTCTACATCAAAAACTAATGATGTAATGTATGGTGATTAACATAACAATAAAACATAAAAAAAAAGAGTCCTAGAAAATTGAGTCCAAGATTTAAAAGTATGTGAAAAAAAGAAAGCCTCAGGTTCACATGGCTTCACTATAATATTATACTAAATATTTAGGGAGGAATTTGTACTAATTCTATATGGAATGTGGAAGACATTGCTTTTGCGCTCTTGAAGTTTATAACAAAGCATGGAAATTAAATAAATAATTATAAGTGTAATTAGTATTAGGAATTTTCCATACACTTCCATTGCACCACATACTTCTAAATACTCATGCATCTATAGTATAATAAAATCCAACATTTCCTGGGTGAAAATGGGAGCAGCATGAGGCTAGGGTGTAAATGTAGGGTAGATGTTCCTAAGGAATGATACATAAATTGATATCTTAAGGATAAGTAGGAATTGACTAGGTAAAAAAAGAGGGGAGAATATTCAGATTGTAAAGAATATCATGTTTGCAGCTTTAAGATGGAGGAGGGCTTGGCATGTTGACAGAACTGAGAGGTCTAATGTGGCTGGAGTGGAAATAGAAAGGTTGCAAGTGGAGATAGATAAAGCTGGGAAACTAAATTTAACTTTGTGTGTCAAGTTAAGTATTTGGGGCTTTCTCCAATGGGCATTTGAAAGGCATTGAAGCAGAGATGAGATACAATCAAATACTCATTTTTAAAAGATCACTTTGGCTAATGTGTGAAGGATTGCAGGGGCATAAGAACAGTTATAAGTTGATTGATTAAGAGACTATTTCATTAGGCCAGTCTAGAGGTGAGAGTGGACTAGCCTGGATTCACAGCTGAATGTATGGAGGGAAGAAGATGGAATAAAAATATTTTAGAGATATAATAAGAGGATTTACTGATAGGTTGTCTGTGGAGGGTGATGGCAAGGGAGGAAGACAGGATGGCTTTTACAATCCTCTCTTTGTCTGCGAAGTTGGTGTTGCCACTAATGAGAATATTCCCAGTATATATAATATGCCTGGCACAGCACCTGGTGCATAGAAGGTGCTCTGGAAATTTGAATTCCCTTATACTTTAGTAATAATACAAACAAAATGAAACCTAAAGCCCAGTTCTCCCATTGCTTAGATAGCATTTGCTTCACTGAAGGGAACCTTGGGAGACAATCAACCTCTGAGACTTCCCTCTCAGGAGGAGGATTGGCCTAAAGCAGATGGCAAATTGATGACTATGCTATGATGAAACCTCTAGGAGCCTCTGGAATACCCTGATATTTGCAAATTTTTTAAAGGAAGTGACCCCAGAACCCAGTCTTGACTGTCCCTATGATCTTCTCAGCAAAAGGGTCCTTATGCCTCATGAAGATTATTTGGCCAGAAACTTGCCCTATGCCAGGATAAACGACTACCCTTTCCTTCTTGGACTGCTGCCCCCACACATAGAAGAAAATGGCTTGGAAGTGGTCCAGAGTAGGGAAAGCTGAGAAAGGAATGCATGAAGAAAAACTGCCTGCAAAGAAAGATAAAAGCAAGGAATGCAATGGCCTGCCTGAGGGGCAAGGAAGGAAGCTAAGTAACAGAAAAAACAGACTTCAAGGAGAACAAGAGTGAGAGTAAACACAGATGGGGAAGAAAAATAACTTATCTTTAGAGATTCACTTTTGATTGTCTAAGTTGGAGTTCTGAGAGTCACAGCCAAAAGGGACCTATGAAGCCTAAGGATAAGCATTTTCCCTGGTGTGAGAGATATATTGGCTATCTGTGTGATCTTGGAAACACTCTTACCACTCCAAACTTCAATTTCCCAAAAGCAACATGAGAGGTGGGACTAGAATGTCTCTAAACTCTACCAGCATGTGATTTTAGATGAATATGAAAAATCAAGTGGGCATTACAGAATAAATGAAGTGACTTAGTTATTAGAGAGTTGTCCCTGGCAGTGGAGAGAGTGGAGGGTAGAAGGGTGCAGAAGATTGGGACCTCTTTCAAAAGATACCATGCATAAAGCACATGCCACAAACTCTGTCAAATAAATGTAAGACTTACATGGTCACCCATCAGTGGACTCCTGGGTTTTCTCTGAGTACATCCAAAACCTGGGATTTGGCTCTGGCTACAGAATGCCTGTCCTGATGCCTTGCAACATATTTATCATCTCTGGCAGGTCTGAAAATTTTGCTTATTTAAATGATAGCTAATGTCCTCATTAGAAGAATACACAAAAAAAGATAATTTTGAAAATCTCAATAATTTGCCCAAGACAACCAAAAAGTAAAATGTAAGCCTAATACATCACTTTAACAGCATTATCTAATTAGAAGAGGGACAAGATCTATAGGTGGGAGCTTGATAAAACAGATTTGAGTTTAATATAAGAAAGAACATTGTAGGGGCACCTGGGTGGCTCAGTCGGTTAAGCATCTGCCTTCAGCTCAGGTCATAATCCCAGGGTCCTGGGATCGAGCCCCATGTTGTGCTCTCTGCTCAGCAGAGAACCTGCTTCTCCCTCTCCCTGCCACTACCCCTGCTTATACTCTTCCTCTTTGTGTCAAATAAATAAATAAAATCTTAAAAAATGAAAGAACATTGTAGCTGCCTCAGGGTGGGGATGGGGCTCATTACCATAGGTGACCACAGAATAAGTTTTGGAAAGTAAATGTATCTTTCATAACACCTGATCTCCTTTTATGTTAAAGTTATTAGGAAGTTTTAAGTTGCAAGGAAAATGAGTACCTGGATTAGCTAAGATCAGATCATGTTATATAGAGGTGTCTTGGGGTATATGGAGGCCATGGTGGTGAGATAGAATTGTGTGACCTCAGGGAGAATGAGAATAATGACTCAGCATCATTCAAGATATAACCACAGTTCCAATGGCTCAGATATCTGTTTGATCCTCCATAAAGAAGAACACCATTTCTCCCTAGGTCCTTCTTTATTTAAATGCCATGGTTATACTATCAAAGTGAGAAGGAAGCTCTGATTGATTTTATTTGTCACTGAGCATTACATAGGCATTGTCACATAGGTTTCTTCTCCTTTTCATACAGTCTTTGCATCAGAAAATCTTGAGGCCCAAGGATATCTCCAGGAAGTCCACAGACTCCTTAAAATTCTTGGCAAAGTATAATCAAAGTGCAGTTTTACTTTCACTGTTTGCAGATGACATGATAGTCTATGCAGAAAACCTGAAAGACTCAACCAAAAATTTGCTAGAACTAATAGGTGAATTCAGCAAAGTCATAGGATGTAAAATCAACACACAGAAGTCTGTTATATTTCTATACACCAATAATGAGGCATCAGAAAAAGAAATCAAAGAAACGATCCCATTTGCAATTGCACCAAAAACAATAAGATACCTAGGAATAAACCTAGCTAAAAAGGTAAAAAATCCAATTAAAAAATGGGCAGAAGACATCAATAGACAATTTTCCAAAGAAGACATCCAGTTGGCTTACAGACACATGAAAAAATGCTCAATATCATTCATCATCAGGGAAATACAAATCAAAACCACAATGAGATACCATCTCACACCATCAGAATGGCTAAAATAAACAACACAAGAAAAAACAGGTGTTGGTGAGGATGTGGAGAAAGAAGAACACTTTTGCACTGTTGGTGGGAATGAAAACTGGTGCACTCTGGAGAACAGTTCAGAGGTTCTTCAAAAAGTTAAAAGTAGAACTACCCTATGATCCAGCAATGGCACTACTAGGTGTTTACCCAAAGGATACAAAAATACAGATACGAAGCGGTACATGCACCTGGATGTTTATAACAGCATTATCAATAATAGCCAAACTATGGAAAGAGTCCAAATGCCCACTGACTGATGAATGCATAAAGAAGATGCAGTATATACATATACAATGGAATATTACTCAGCCATAAAAATTGAAATCTTGCCATTTGCAACGATGTGGTTGGAGCTAGAACGTATTATGCTAAGTGAAATAAGTCACTCAGAGAGAGATAAATACCATATGATCTCACTCACATGTGGAATTTAAGACATAAAACAGATGTACATAAGGGAAGGAAAAGAAAACAAAAGGAGAGAGGGAAACAGGCCAGGAGAGACTCTTAACGATAGAGAACAAATTGAATGAAGGTTGATGGAGGGAGGTGGGTCGGGGATGGGCTATATGGGTGATGGGTATTAAAGAGGACACTTACTGAGATGAGCACTCGGTGTTGTGTGTAAATGCTGAATCACTGAATTCTACTCCAGAAACCCATGTTGCTCTGTATGAACTAAGTAAAATTTTTTAAAAAATGTGCAGTTTTATCAGGAGGAAAGAATTTTATTATCCCTAATAGGTTAAGAAACACTGTTGGAGAATTTTTTTAGATTTGACAGGATCCTTGATTCAATCATGTGTGGACTGGCTATTAGGGTCCCATACCATATGGCATAATCTTATTGAGAAACAATGGCTTAAAGCTGCTTGTCCAGAAGGAGTCAGTGTAAGAAGCAAGCATGTAGAGCTTCTTGTACTATACATTTGCTAAACAGTTTCTGTTTAATCCTCATATTCTCAAATTATAAATAATCATTATTATTGCTCTTTATTGGGTATTTACTATGAAACTAATACACACATCCTCTGAGACAGGCAATGTTAAGGAAACGTAAGGAAACTGAGGCTTGGAGAGGTTAAATAACTCATTCATTATCACACAGCTAGGTATTAGTATAGCTAAGATTTGAATCTATGTAGTTTCTAACTTCAGAGCTGGGCCTCTTAAATACCAAGTTTTAATTGTCTAAAAATATGTCTATAAATATCATTTATATGCATAACAATTTGTATTGAAAACAGGACTATCAATCAAAATAACAGCTCATTAAATTGAAATAAGGCATGAATAAGAACCTGAAATGAAATACTCCCCACTTCTTACCCCAGGGCAGCTCCTTAATGGAAGGTACTACAGTTGGGTTCATTGTCTGGAAAATATACCATCATATCAAAGATCTTAAAATGTGCATACCATTTGTTCAGCAAATATATCTCTAAGAACATTTTAAAGCAAATATTAAGGATGGCTATAAAAACTTGGCTATGATGGTTTCCCCAACATTATATTTTAAATTATTATTTTTTAAAAAATATTGATACATTAAAATTTACTCTTTTGGTATAGGGTTCTATGAGTCTTGTAATCACCAGCACAATCAATATGTGAAGTTCTTTGACTGAAAAAATTTTGCACTGCCACAGTCACACCTTCTGCCCATTTCCAACCACTGAAAACCATTCCTATAGTTTTGCTTTCTCCAGAATGTTATATAAATGGAATTATAAAGTATTTAGTCTTTGTGTATGGCTCCTTTTGCTTAACAGGATGCATTTGAAGTTAATCTACATTTTTGCATGTTTTATTGTTGAGTAGTATTACATTATATGAATGTACCAGTTTATTTATCCATTATCATCAGTTGAAGTTCTTTGGATTGTGTCAAATTTTTGGTGATTATATATAAAGCTACTATAAATACCCACTTTACAGTTATTTTTGTGAAAATAAGTTTTCATTTATCTTAGGTAAATTCAAAGTGGTATCTTGGTGCGATTTTTTTAAAAGATTATTTATTTATTTATTTGACAGAGAGAGACACAGAGAGAGAGAGGGAACACAAGCAGGGGGAGTGGGGGAGGGAGAAGCAGGCTTCCCACTGAGCAGGGAGCCCGACGCGGGGCTCGATTCCAGGACCCTGGGATCATGACCTGAGCTGAAGGTAGACACTTAATGACTGAGCCACCCAGGTGCCCTTGGTGTGATTTTAATTCTCTAATGACTAATGATATCTTATTTTTTAATACAAGTAAAGAAATTCAAATGTGAATTTAAATATTGACAGGTCTTTTGAAAAATAGCTTTATTGAGATATTTACATACAATAAACTGAACATATTTAAAGTATACAATTTAATATACATGTAACTATGAATTTAAAATTTTTATCTTTTACTATATTTGGGGAGGTTTTGAACATAATTTCTTCAAAAAGTTTTGTGCCAGGGCACCTGGGTGGCTCAGATGGTTAAGCATCTGCCTTCGGCTCAGGTCATGATCCTAAGGTCCTGGGATCGAGTCCTGCATCGGGCTCCCTGCTGGACGGGGAGCCTGCTTCTGCCTCTGCCTCTGCCTCTCTCTCTCTCTCTCTCTCTGACTCTCATGAATAAATAAATAAAACATTTAAAAAAAATAAAAAAATTTTTTGTGCCAATATCTTTTTTCTCCTCTTTTGAGAATCCAATGACCTAAATGTCACACCCTCTGATATTATTCCATAGGCCTCTGATACTCAGTTTATTTTTAATATTTTTCTCTGTTCCAAAGATTTGATAATTTTTATTGACCTTTGTCATATTTATAATGACATTGATCCTGTCCAGTGATTCATTTTTTTTATTTGCTACATTTACATATTGTAATATGATTGCCACTGTAAAGATAATTAGCCCCACTACCCAACACATAATTATCATTTCTTTTTAGTAGTTGGAATAATTAAGTTCTAGTTTCTTAGCAACTTCGATGATTATAATAAAATATTGCCATCTATATTTGCTATCCTGGAAATTAAATCTCTAGGACTTGGTTACTACTTGTTGCAAGTTTGTGCTCTTAAAAACCATCGTCCACATCCCCTCTTTCTTTTTACGAATTTTGGCTTTTTTTGAATCCACATATAAGTGATTTTTTTTGCCTTTGAGTATAGTTGGAACACAATGTTACAGTAGTTTCAAATATACAGCATAGTGATTCAACAATTCTATACATTATGCTATGCTAACCACAGGTGTAGCTACCATCTGTCACCATGCAACACTATTATAACACCATTATAATACCATTGAATATATTTCCTAGCATTTGTTTTTCACTGTCTGAAGTATTTGACTTAGCATAACGCCCTCAAGGTCTATCCATGTTGTTACAAATGGCAGGATGTCTTTGTTTCTCATGGCTGAATAATATTCATATGTATATTATTCATACCCCTACATCTTCTGTATTTGTTCATCCACTGATAAGCACTTAAGTTGTTTCCATAGTTTGGCTCTTGTGAATAATGCTACAATAAACATGGGAGTTAATATATCCCTTCAATATCCTGTATTTATTTCCTTTGGTATATATCCAGGAGTGGAATTGCTGAATCATATGGTTGACCTATATTTGTACACCAACATTGTACAAAGTTCTTTTTTTCCCACATCCTCACAAACACTTCTTATCTCTTGTCTCCTTGATAATAACCATTCTAACATGTGAGATTTGTGTACCTGTTGGCCCTTTGGATGTCTTTGGGAAAATGTCTATTTAGTTCCTCATTTTTTAATTAGATTTTTTTGTTATTGACTTATATTAGTTATTTATATATTTTGGATATTAACCCCTTATCCAATATAGTTTGCAAAATGTTCCAATTCTATAGATTTCCTTTTTTGTTAATTGCTTCTTTTGCTGTTAAGAAGCTCTTAAGTTTGATGCAGTATATCATTTGTTGATTTTTGTTTTTGTTGTTTGTGCTTTTGGTGTCAATCAAAAAATCATTGCCAAGACCAATGTCAAGGAGCTTCTTCCCTGTCTTTTCTTCTAGGAAATTTATGGTTTCAGGTCTTATGTTTAAGTCTTTGCTCCATTTCAAGTTAGTGAGTGGGTAAGATATGGGTCCAATTTCATTTATTCTGCATGTGTTTATCCAGTTTTCCCAGCACCATTTGTTGAAGAGACTATCCTTTCCCTATTGTGTTTTCTTGGCTCCCTTGTCAGATATTAGTTGACCATATATGCAGGGCTTTAGGTTTGGTCTCTGTATTCTGTTCCATTGGTCTATGTGTCTATTTGTATGCCAATACTATACTGATTTTATTACTATAGCTTCATAGTATAGTTTGAAATCAAGAAGTGTGATACCTCCAGTATTGCTCTTTTTTCTCAATATTTCTTTAGTTATTTGTGGCCTTTTGTAATTCCATACTAATTATAGGATTGTTTCATTCTATTTCTATAAAGAATGTTTCTGGTATTTTGATGGGGATTGCACTGACTCTATAGATGATGTTTGGTGGAATAGACATTTTTTTAAAGATTTTATTTATTTATTTGACAGAGAGAGACACAGTGAGAGAGGGAACACAAGCAGGGAGAGTGGAGAGGGAGAAGCAGGCTTCCCGCTGAGCAGGGAGCCCGATGTGGGGCTCAATCCCAGGATCCCGGGATCATGACCTGAACTGAAGGCAGACGCTTAATGACTGAGCCATCCAGGCACCCCTGGAATAGACATTTTAACAATATTAATTCTTTCAATGCCTAAACATGGCATGTCTTTCCATTTATGTGTCTTAGATTTCTTTCAACAAAGTCTTGGTTTTTACTGTACAAATATTTCACCTCCTTGGTTAAATTTATTCCTAGACATTTTATTACTTTTAATGCTATTGTGAATGGAATAGTTTTCTTCATTTCTTTCTCAGATATTTCATTGTTAGTGCATAGAATTGCAACTGAATTCTGTATCAATCTTATATTCTGCAACTTGACTGAAATTTGTTGATTAGTTCCAATAGTTTTTTGGTTTGACTCTTTGGAATTTTCTGTATGCAAAATTGCATCATCTGCAGATAATGACAATTTTTTACTTTTTCCTTTCTAATTTGAATGCTTTTTACTTCTTTGTCTTGCTTAATTGCCCTAGCTAGGACTTCTGGTACTATCTGGAGTAAGACTGGTGAGAGTGGCCATTCTTGTTTTGTTCTTAGAGGAAAAGATTTCAATTCTTTACTATTGTGTCTAATATTACCTGTGGATTTGTTGTGTATGTACAGCCTTTGATATGTTGAAGTATAATCTTTCTATAACCAATCTGTTAAGGGTTTTTAACATGAAAGGGTGTTGTACTTTCTCAAATGCTTCTTCTGTATCTATTGCAATAGTAATGTGTTTTTTCTTTCATTTATTAATGTGATGTATTACATTTATTGTTTTGCATACATTGAAACATCCTTGCATCCCAGAGATAAAATCCATGTGTTCATGGCCTTTAAATGTGTTCTTGAATTCAGTTTGCTATTTTTTGTTCATAATTTTTGCATCCATATTCATCAAGGTAGTGGCCTATAGTTTTCTTTTCTTGTGGTGTCTTCATCTGGCTTTTCTATCATGGTAATGCTGACCTTGTAGAATGATTTTGGGAGTGTTTGCTCCTCTTCAACTTTTTGGAAGAGTCTGAAAATGATTGATTTAATTCTTTACATTTTTGGTATAATATACCAGGAAAACCGTCTGGTCTTGAAGATGTCTGTATTGGGAAATTTTTGATTACTGATTCAATCTCTTTACATGTTATTGGTCTATTTAGATTTTCTATTTTTTCCTCATTCAGTCTTGGTAAGTTATGTCTTTTTAGGAATTCATCCATTTCTTTTAGATTATCTAATTCTATTGACATGTAATTGTTCATAATTACATCATAATCCTATGTATTTCATCGTATCCTCATAATCCTACGTATTTCATAGTATCAGTGTGATATCTCCTTTTTCAAATCTCATTTTATTTATTTGAGTCTTCTCTCTTTTTTATAGTTTAGCTAAAGTTTTGTCAATTTCGTTTATCTCCAAAAAACCAGCTCTTAGTTTTATTGATCCTTTCTGTTTTTTTTTTTCTAGTCCCTACTTTTTTCTGCTCTGATTTTTTATTTCTTTTCTTCAGCTAACTTTGGACTTCAATTGTTCTTTTTCTAGTTTTTTGAGGTGTAAAGTTGGGTTGCTTATTTTAGATCTTTCTAATTTATTTTTTATTTTATAAATTTATTTTTAATTCAAGTATAATTAACATACAGTGTTATATTAGTTTCAGGTGTATAATATAGTAATTCAACAATTCTATACATTTCCCAGTGTTCAACACCCTAAGTGTACTTTTAATCCCCTTCACCTATTTCACCCATCCTCCATGCAGGTCCCCTCAGGCAAACACCAGTTTGTTCTTTATAGATATATGGACACTTGTGTTGCTTTCATGACTTGGCTTTTGTAAATGATGCTGCAACAAACATAAGGGTAAATATATCTTTTTGAATTAGCGTTTCATTTCTTTGGATAATTACCCAGTAGTGGAATTATTGGATCATATAATAATTCTTTTTTTGATTATATGATAATTCTATTTTTAATTTCTTGAGAAACCCCCATACTGTTTCAACAATGGCTGCATCCGCTTGCATTCCCACCAAGAGTGCATGAGGGTTCCTTTTTCATCATATCCTCACCAACACTTGCTGTTTCTTGTGTTTTTAAAATTTGTATTTATCTTTTAAATTCCAGTATAATTAACATATGGTGAAATAGTTGAAGGGGATAGAGTGCACTCACTGTGATGAGCACTAAGTATTGTATAGAATTGTTGAATCACTATATCATACACCAGAAACTAATATAACACTGTATAATTCTTGTGCTTTTCATTTTAGCTATTCTGACAAGTGTGAGATCATATCTCATTGTGGTTTTGATTTGCATTTACCTAATAATTAGTAATGTTGAGCATCTTTTCATGTGTCTGTGGCCATCTGTATCTGTTTGGGAAAATGTCTATTTATGTCTTCTGCCCATTTTTAAATTGGATTATTTGTTTTTATGATGTTGAGTTGTATAAGCTCTTCATATATTTTGAAAATTAACTTCTTATCGCATATATCATTTGCAAATATCTTCTTCCATTTCATAAGCTTTCTGTTTTGTTGACATTTCCTTTGCTGTGCAAAAGAAAGATATTCATTATAGTGTAGTCCCAATAGTTTTTTTGTTTGTTTGTTTGGAGACATAGCTAGAAAAAAGTTGATACAGCTAATGTTAAAGAAATTACTACCTCTGTTTTCTACTAGGAATTTTATGGTTTCAAGTCTCACATTTAGGTTCTCAATCCCTCTTGAGTTTGTTTTTGTATGTGGGGAAAGAAAGTGGTTCAGTTTCATTATTTTGCATGTAGCTGTCCAGTTTCCCCAATACCATTTGTTGAAGAGACTGTCTTTTACCCATTGTATATTCTTACATCTTTTGTCATAGATTAATTGACCATATAATCCTGGGTGTATTCTAGGGCTTTCTATTCCTTTCCATTGATCTATGTGTCTCTTTTGGTGCCAATACTATACAGCTTTGATTACTACAGCTTTGTAGTATTCGGTTTTTTCTTTGTTTTTCAAAATTGCTTTGGCTATTCAGTATCTTTTGTAGTTTAATACAAATTTCAATATTATTTGTTCTAGTCTATGAAAAATGTTGTAGGTATTTTGATAGGAATTACATCAAATGTGTAGATTGCTTTGGATAGTATAGACATTTTAATAATATTTGTTCTTCCAGTCCATGAGCATGGAATGTTTTCCATTTCTTTGTGTCATCTTCACTTTCTTGCATCAATACTTTATAGTTTTCAGAATATAGGTCTTTCACCTTCTTGGTTAAGTTATTCCAATATTACTCAGTGATCAGAAAGGATGAATATCTACCATTTACATTGACATAGGTGGAACAGGAGGATATTATGCTAATCGAAATAAGTCAATCAGAGAAAGACAACTATTATATGGTTTTACTCATATCTGGAACAGAAGGAGTAGTACAGAGGACAATAGGGGTAGGGGGAACTGAATGGGAAGAAATCAGAGAGAGAGACAAACCATATGAAACTCTTGACTCTGGGAAACAAACTGAGGGGTGCAGAAAGGGGGGGTGGGGGGATGGGGTAACTGGGTGATGGGCACTAAGGAGGTCACGTGATGTGATGAGCACTGTGTGTTATACACAACTAATGAATCATTGAACATTATATCAAAAACTAATGATGTACTATACGTTGACTAATTGAATTTAAATAAAAAATAATAATTATTGATAGGTTTGTTCTTATTGCAATTTTGTTACTTGTTTTATCATTGTTTTTGTGGTTCCTTTCTGTTCCTTTCTTCTCTTGCTCTCTTCCCTTCTGGTTTAGTGGTTTCTTTTCGTGATATTTTTGGATTCTTTCCTCTTTGTCTTTTGCTTGTCTATTACATATTTTTGATTTGTGGTTACCATTAGGTTTATATAGCAGATTTTATTAGGTTGACAGTTAAGTTTGAACATATTGCAAAAGCACTCAATTTTTACTCCCTTTCCCTCTTTTTATGTATATGATGTCATATTCGTAGATTTTTATTTTGTCAATGCCTTCACATTTTTATAGATATAATTGATTTTACCATTTTTGTGGTTTATCGTTTTGTACTGGTTTTATAAGTGATTAATATACTGTTTTGATTATGTTTGTATGCATCTGTGAATTGTTTTCCTTTGCTGGCCTTTCCTTTTCACTCAAAGAATTCCCTTTAACATTTCTTACAAGGCTGATTTATTAGTAATGAATTCCTTTAACTTTTGTTTGTATGAGACACTTTTTATCTCTCATTCTATTTTGAATGATTGCCTTAATGGGTACAGTGTTGTTGGTTGGAGGGTTTTTTTTCCTTTCAGCACTTTTAATATATCATGTCCCTCTCTTCTGACATGCAAAATTTCTGCTGAAAAATTAGCTGATAGACTTAAGGGGTTTCCTTTATATGTAACTGTTTTCTTTTCTCTTGCTTTAAAAATTATCTCTTTATCTCTACTTTTTGTCATTTTCATTATTATGTGCCTTGGTCTGGTGATCCTCGGGTTGATTTTTTGGGGGATATCTGTGCCTCCTGGATCTGGATTTCTGTTTCCTTTCCCAGATTAGGGAAGTTTTCAGCTACTATTTCTTCAAATAAATATTCTGTCTCTCTTTTTTTCTCTTATTCTTCTAGGATCTCTGTAATGCAAATTTTATTATGCTTGATGGTTTTGCTGAGTTTCCTTAACTTATTCTCTTTTGTTATTCTTTTTTTTCTATTTTCTGTTCTGCTTGATTTCTTTCCATCACTGTCTTTCATATCACTGATCTATTCTACTTCCTCTAGTCTACTATTTATTCCCTCTAGTTTATTTTTCCTGCTAGTGTATTTTTAATAACAGTTACTAAACTTTTCATCTCTCATGGTTCTTTTTCATATTTTTTAATTCTTGGTTGGAAGTCTCATTAAGATTCTCCACTCTTTTCTCAAGTCTAAAAATTATCCTTATGATCATCACTTTGAATTCCCTATCAGGAATATTGCTTATCTCTATTTTATTTAGCTCTTTTGCTGTGATTTTGTCATGTTCTTTCATATGGGACATATTCTTTGGTCTCCTCATTTTGTCTAACTCTCTGGGTCTATATCTGTGTATTAGGAAAGTCAGCTATATCTCCTGATATTGGAAGTAGTGGCCTCATGATAAAGAGATACTGTAGTGCTCTGTAGTGTAATTTCCCCTGTTTATCAGAACCTGGCACTTCAGGTGTGTCCCCTATGTGTGCTACATGTGTCCTACTATTGTGGTTGAGTCATGTTTGCCTTAAGTTCATTCAGTTGAAATAGCCCTCTTTGCCTGTTGTGGAAAGGATTTTGTCACTGTGCTGTTAAGGGGTCAGTCTTGAGCCTCCTTGGGTTTGGGTTGGGTCAAACCCTTAGTCCATTTGCCAAAACTATAGTCACACCAAGAGGGTGCTCTCCCTGTGTTGTTTCCTGTGAGGCTTTCATTGGTGGGTGGGGCCTTTAGTCAGACCAGATATCTGCCTCCAGTCTGTCTGTTGGAGTTCCTGTCATTCTGAGCTACAGATTTCTCTGTTTGTGCTGCCCCATGTGAGTTTTCCATTGGTGGAAGAAACAAGCAGTCAGATTAGATGCCTGTCCCCAGCCTACTGCTGGGGCTATAGTCTCACTGGTGTACGCAGTTGACTCCACCCACCCTTCCTGGGCCTAGTGTCACTTTGGAGTGCTCCTGGCGATGGTTAGGGCCAATTGGAGAATGAGACATGTCTCGTGTAGCTTTGGCTAGACTCCTGCCAAGTGACGCTGGTTAGATGAAACAGTCCACTGGAGCATGGTGGCAGAGTGTGTGGTATTAGAAAAGTATACACTATTCGGCTTGCAAGCTGGGACCTGAGGCCTCTTTGGAAAGATTCCTGCTGAGTGGGGTAGGTTGGATGGGACAAGTCTTTAGGAGAATGTGGAGGTGGGATTCACAGTATTATTAAGCTAAGAAATAAGTGTTGGCAATGGTTCCTGCAGGTGTCTGTGTATCTGACTAGTGGGGGGAGAGGAACAGAAATGGTGCCCACCAGCTCTTTTGATTTTGGAGAAGCCTCCTAAAGGTCCCCGCCCCTCTAGCATATGTCCTGAGATTATTTAATAAATCTAGCTTCTTTTCTATAGGGTAGGAGTTAAGATGGTGAGGAATAGGGGGGACCCGAAGCTTGCTTCATCCCTCAAATACAGCTTGGTAAATATCAAATTATTATTATTTTTTAAACAATTTTTTATTATGTTATGTTAATCACCATACATTACATCATTAGTTTTTGATGTAGTGTTCCATGATTCATTGTTTGCCTATAACACTCAGTGCTCCATTCAATATGTGCCCTCCTTAATACCCATCACCAGCTAACCCATCCCCCTACCCCCCTCCCCTCTAGAACCCTCAGTTTATTTCTCAGAGTCCAGAGTCCATAGTCTCTCATGGTTCCTCTCCCCCTCTGATTTCCCCCCACATTTTTCCCTTACTACTATCTTCTTCTTCTTCTTTTTTTTGTTAACATATAATGTATTATTTGTTTCAGAGGTACAGGTCTTTGATTCAACAGTCTTACACAATTCACAGTGCTCACCATAGCACATACCCTCCCCAATGTCAGTCACCCAGACACCAATTCTCTCCCACCCCCCACCACTCCAGCAGCACTCAGTTTGTTTCCTGAGACTAAGAATTCCCCATATCAGTAAGGTCATATGATACACGTCTCTCTCTGATTGACATATTTCGTCAGTATAACACCCTCCAGTTCCATCCACGTTGTTGCAAATGGCAAGATTCCATTCCTTTTTATGGCTGCATAATATTCCATTGTATATAGACCACCTCTTCTTTATCCACTCATCTGTCGATGGACATCTTGGCTCTTTCCATAGTTTGGCTATTGTGGACATTGCTGCTATAAACATTAGGGTGCACGTAGCACTTTGGGTCCCTAATTTGTATCTTTGGGGTAAATACCCAGTAGTGGAATTGCTGGGTTGTAGGGTAGTTCTATTTTCAACTTTTTGAGGAACTTCCATACTGTTTTCCAGAGCGGTTGCACCAGCTTGCATTCCCACCAACAGTGTAGGAGGGTTCCCCTTTCTCCGTATCCCTGCCAACATCTATCGTTTCCTGACTTGTTAATTTTAGCCATTCTGGCTGGTGTGAGGTGGTATCTCATTGAGGTTTTGGTTTGGATTTCCCTGATGCCAAGCGATGTTGAGAACGTTTTCATGTGTTTGTTGGCCATTTGGATGTCTTCTGTGGAAAAATGTCTGTTCATGTCTTCTGCCCATTTCTTGATTAGATCAATTGTTTTTTGGGTGTTGAGTTTGATAAGTTCTTTATAGATTTTGGATACTAGCCCTTTCTTTATCTGATGTCATTTGCAAATATCTTCTCCAATTCTGTCGGTTGTCTTTTAGTTTTGTTCACTGTTTCTTTGCTGTGCAAAAGCTTTTTATCTTGATGAAGTCCCAATAGTTCATTTTTGCCCTTGCTTCCCTTGCCTTTGGAGATGTTTCTAGGAAGAAGTTGCTGTGGCTGGGGTCTAAGAAGTTGCTGCCTGTGTTCTCCTTTAGGATCTTGATGGACTCCTGTCTCACATTGAGGTCTTTCAACCATTTTGAGTCTATTTTTGTGTGTGGTGTAAGGAAATGGTCCAATTTCATTCTTCTGCATGTGGCTGTCCAATTTTCCCAACACCAATTATTGAAGAGACTTTTTTCCATTGGATATTCTTTCTTGCTTTGTCAAAGATTAGTTGACCATAGAGTTGAGGGTCGATTTCTGGGCTCTCTATTCTCTTCCATGGATCTATGTGTCTGTTTTTGTGCCAGTACCATACTGTCTTGATGATTAGAGCTTTGTAATAGAGCTGGAAGTCCGGAATTGTGATGCCACCGGCTTTGCTTTTCTTTTTAAACATTCCACTGGCTATTTGGGGTCTTGTCTGGTTCCATACAAATTTTAGGATTATTTGTTCCATTTCTTTGAAAAAAGTGAATGGTATTTTTTTTTATTTATTTATTCATGAAAGACAGAGAGAGAGAGAGAGAGAGAGAGAGAGAGAGAGGCAGAGGGAGAAGCAGGCTCCCAAGGAGCAGGGAGCCTGATGTGGGACTCGATCCCAGGACCCTGGGACCATGACCTGAGCCGAAGGCAGACGCTCAACCATCTGAGCCACCCAGGCGCCCAAGTGAATGGTATTTTGATAAGGATTGCATTAAATGTATAGATTGCTCTAGGTAGCATTGACATCTTCACAATATTCTTCCAATCCATGAGCATGGAACGTTTTTCCTTTCTTTGTGTCTTCCTCAATTTCTTTCATGAGTATTTTAAAGCTTTCTGAGTACAGATTCTTTGCCTCTATGGTTAGATTTATTCCTAGGTATCTTATGGTTTTGGGTGTGATTGTAAATGGGATTGACGCCTTAATTTCTCTTTCTTCTGTCCTGTTGTTGGTGTGTAGGAATGCCACCGATTTCTGTGCATTGATTTTATATCCTGCCACTTTACTGAATTCCTGTATGAGTTCTAGCAGTTTTGGGGGGGAGTCTTTTGGGTTTTCCACATAAAGTATCATATCATCTGCAAAGAGTGAGAGTTTGACTTCTTCTTTGCCGTTTTGGATGCCTTTGATTTCTTTTTGTTGTCTGATTGCTGTGGCTAGGACTTCTAATACTCTGTTGAACAGCAGTGGTGATAGTGGACATCCCTGCCGTGTTCCTGATCTTAAGGGGAAAGTTCTCAAGTTTTCCTCATTGAGAATGATATTTGCTGTGGGTTTTTCATAGATGACTTTTATGATATTGAGGTATGTACCCTCTATCCCTATACTCTGAAGAGTTTTGATCAAGAAAGGATCCTGTACTTTGTCAAATGCTTTTTCTGCATCTATTGGGAGGATCATATGGTTCTTGTTCTTTCTTTTATTAATGTATTGTATCACATGGATTGATTTGCACACGTTGAACCAACCTTGCAGCCCAGGGATAAATCCCACTTGGTCGTGGTGAATAATCCTTTTAATGTACTGTTGGATCCTGTTGGCTAGTATTTTGATGAGAATTTTTGCATCCATGTTCATCAAGGATATTGGTCTGTAATTCTTTTTGATGGGGTCTTTGTCTGGTTTTGGGATCAAGGTAATGGTGGCCTCCGAAAATGAGTTTGGAAATTTTCCTTCCATTTATATTTTTTGGAACAGTTTCAGAAGGATAGGTATTAATTCTTCTTTAAATGTTTGGTAGAATTCCCCTGGGAAGCCATCTGGCCCTGGGCTTTTGTTTGTTGGGAGATTTTTGATGACTGCTTCAATTTCCTTAGTGGTTATAGGTCTGTTCAGGTTTTCTATTTCTTCCTGGTTCAATTTTGGTAGTTGATACATCTCTAGGAATGCACCCATTTCTTCCAGGTTATCTAATTTGCTGGCATAGAGTTGCTCATAATATGTTCTTATAATTGTTTGTATTTCTTTGGTGTTGCTTGTGATCTCTCCTCTTTCATTCATGATTTTGTTTATTTGGGTCCTTTCTCTTTTCTTTTTGATAAGTCAGGCCAGGGGTTTATCAATCTTTTTGATTCTTTCAAAGAACCAGCTCCTCGTTTCGTTGATCTGTTCTACTCTTCTTTTGGTTTCTATTTCATGGATTTCTGCTCTGATCTTTATTATTTCTCTTCTCCTGCTGGGTTTAGGCTTTCTTTGTTGTTCTGTCTCCAGCTCCTTTAGGTGTAGGGTTAGGTTGTGTATTTGAGACCTTTCTTGTTTCTTGAGAAAGGCTTGTATTGCTATATAATTTCCTCTTAGGACTGCCTTTGCTGCATCCCAAAGATCTTGAACAATTGTGTTTTCATTGTCATTTGTTTCCATGAATTTTTTTAATTCTTCTTTAATTTTCTGGTTGACCCATTCACTCTTTAGTGGGATGCTCTTTAGCCTCCATGTATTTTAGTTCTTGCCGACCTTCCTCTTGTGAATGAGTTCTAGTTTCAAAGTATTGTGGTCTGAAAATATGAGGGAATGATCCCAATATCTTGGTACCAGTTGAGACCTGATTTGTGACCTAGGATGTGATCTATTTTGGAGAATGTTCCATGGGCACTAGAGAAGAATGTGTATTCTGTTGATTTGGGATGGAATGGTCTGAATATATCTGTGAAGTCCTTTTGGTCCAGTGTGTCATTTAAAGTCTTTACTTCCATTTTGATCTTTTCTTAGATGATCTGTACATTTCAGTGAGGGGCGGTGCTAAAGTCTCCCACAATTATTGTATTGTTGTCAATGTGTTTCTTTGCTTTTGTTATTAATTGGCTTATGTAACCGGCTGCTCCCATGTTAGGGGCATAGAGATTTACAATTGTCAGATCTTGTTGGATAGACCCTTGAAGTATGTTATAGTGTCCTTCCTCATCTCTTATTATAGTCTTTGGTTTAAAATCTAATTTGTCTGATATAAGGATTGCCACCCCATCTTTTTTTTGGTGTCCATTAGCATGGTAAATTGTTTTCCACCCCCTCACTTTCAAGGTGGGGGTGTCTTTGGGTCTAAAATGAGTCTCTTGCAGACCGCATATTGATGGGTCTTGTTTTTTCATCCAATCTGATAGCCTGTGTCTTTTGATTGGGGGATTTAGCCCATTTACATTCGGGGTAACTATTGAAAGATATGAATAGTGCCATTGTATTGCCTGTAAGGTGACTGTTACTGTCTATTGTCTGTGTTCCTTTCTGGTCTATGTTACTTTTAGGCTCTCTCTTTGCTTAGAGGACCCCTTTCAATATTTCTTGTAGGGCTGGTTTCCTGTTCGCAAATTCCTTTAGTTTTGTTTGTCCTGGAAGCTTTTTATCTCTCCTTCTATTTTCAATGAGAGCCTAGCTGGATATAGTATTCTTGGTTGCATAGTTTTCTCATTTAGTGCTCTGAATATATCATGCCAGTCTTTCTGGCCTGCCAGGTCTCTGTGGATAGGTCTGTTGCCTGTCTAATGTTTCTAACATTGTAGGTTACAGATCTCTTGTCCCAGGCTGCTTTCAGGATTTTCTCTTTGTCTCTGAGACTCATAAATTTTGCTATTAGATGTCGGGATGTTAATCTATTTTTATTGATTTTGAGGGCAGTTCTCTGTGCCTCCTGGATTTTGATGCCGGTTTCCTTCCCCAAATTAAGGAAGTTCTCTGCTATAATTTGCTTCACTATACTTCTGCCCCTCTCACTCTTTCTTCTTCTTCTTCTGGGATCCCAATTATTCTAATATTGTTTCATTTTATGGTATCACCTATCTCTCAAATTCTGCCCTCGTGATCCAGTAGTTGTTTATCTCTCTTTTTCTCAGCTTCTTTATTTTCCATCATTTAGTCTTCTATATCACTAATTCTCTCTTCTGCCTCATTTATCCTAGCAGTTAGATCCTCCATTTTGGATTGCACCTCATTAATAGCCTTTTTGATTTAGACTTGGTTAGACTTTAGTTCTTTTATTTCTCCAGAAAGGGTTTCTCTACTATCTTTCATGCTTTTTTCAAGCGAAGCTAGTATCTTTAAAATTGTCATTCTGAACTCTAGTTCCAACATCTTACTAATGTCCGTATTGATTAGGTCCCTGGAAGTTGGTACTGCCTCTTGTTCTTTTCTTTGAGGTGATTTTTTTCCGTCTTGTCATTTTATCCAGAGGAGAAGAGATGAATGAGAGAACAAAATGCTAACAAGGTAACAATGACCCCAGAAAAATATACACTAGACAAATCAGGAAAGTCCTGAAACTGGGGGAAAAGAAGGGGATAGAAAAAAAAGAGAGAAATAAAAGAAAAAGATAAAAAAAACCCAGAATATGATCAAATATGATCAAGCTGGTGCATAGATCAGTGCTACACACTAGATTTTGGGCGTATTTTGGTCTGTTAGAAGAAAATGCCTCCCAAATTTTTAAAGAAAAAAAAATATATGTACAAAAATAAGGGTAAATATGATGAAAGGATGGAATATGACTGGAAAGATGAAAATTATAAAAGATTTTATAAAAGGAATTGATAAAAAGTTGGTTGAAAAAAGAAAGAAGAGGATTAAAAAAGAATAGAGAGGGAATGTGGTCAAGCAGGAGACTAGAACAAAGCCATACACTAGAGATTTAGGGAATATTTTTGTCTGTTAGAAGAAACTGTATTCCAAAATTTTAAAGAGAGAACACTTAGATATATATATACCAAAAATAAGGTTAACTACTATGAAGGGATAGAATATGACTCTAAAAATGAAAAATAAAAAAAGATTTTTAAAAAAAGGATTGGTAAGATGTTGGTTGAAACAGGGAAAAGGAAAAATTCAAAAAAAAAGAAAAGAAAAGAAAAAGAAATTTTAAAAAATTAACTATGAAAGACTAAAGAATCATGGGGAAAAAGCCATGAATGCTATTCCCCTAGAGGTGGAGTTCTGCCATTCTCATTGATCGGTAAACTTTGTCTTGGCTGGCTGTTCTTGTTGATCTTCTGGGGGAGGAGCCTGTTGCCATGGTTCCCAAATGTCTTTGCCGGAGGCAGAATTGCCCTACCCTTGCCATTCCCGGCTAAGTAATCTGCTCGGGTTTGCTCTTGGGAGGTTTGTTCCCTGCAAGCTTTCCATACAGCTTTGGTGGATGAGAGTGAAAATGGTGGCCTCCCAATCTCCATCCTGGAGGAGCTAAGATCTCAGGGCCCCACTCTTCAGTGAGCCCCCAGAGAAAAGCAGTCAATCGCTCCTATCTCCCCAGTCTCCTGCTGCACTCTGTGCTCACCCAGCCTGTGACCAAGCATTTCTATCTCTGGCACACAACCCTGTGTGGAGTCTCCAAACCCAGCAGATCCCTGTTGTGCACTCCCATGCTGCTCCTCCCAGGGGAGGAAGGGGAGTCCCTCAGGATCTGCCACTTGTTGGGCCCCTGCTGGAAGAACAGTGGCCTGACTGTGTCCTGGATCATGGTTTATGGCAACCCTGAGCTGAAAGCCCACTCCTCAGCTCTGTCTCTGCAGCAAGCTTCCCCTCTCCTATACCTGGGAGCTCTGCCACACTCAGGCACCGCTGGTCTTTCTGTGACCCTGAGGTTCCTGAGACCACACTGTCCCAGCGAGGGTTCCACCCCCTGCTTAGCCACTGGAGCGACATTCCTCAGCAGAGCCGACTTCTAAAATTTCCGATTTTGTGCTCTGCTGCTCTATCACTTGCCGGTAGTGGCTGATGGAGGTCCCCTCCCCCGCCGTCTATCTTCCCAAATATCGCCTCAGATTCACTTCTCCACACGTCCTACCTTCCAGAAAGTGGTTGCTTTTCTGTTCAGAGAGTTGCTGCTATTCTTTTCTTTGATCTCCTGTTGAGTTTGTAGGTGTTCAGAATGGTTTGATCCTTATCTAGCTGAATTCCTGGGACCAGACGAAATTTAAGTCTCCTACTCCTCTGCCATCTTGCTCCTCCCCCCATATCAAATTATTTTGAACACCCAAGAAATTGATCTGAGGACTGAGAGAGAGCAAAAATGCACAACTAGAGTTTGCAAAATGGCCACATTGTAGGAGGCAGGAGCTGCAGAGGGTTGATTTGGAGGAGAAAAGAACTATCGGTGCTGCAAATGGGAAGAAGCCCTGTTCACAGACAGAAGAGTATGAGAGAGAGAGACAGAGAGAAAGAATGAAAGCACAGCAAGGGGATTGCACACACAAAAAAGTCTTCCCCAAAACTACTGACTGGGAAAAGAATAGGGCCTAACCACTGCAAGTTTTTATAAGTGGCAGAGTGAAAATTTTGAAGTTTTGAGATCCACTCCATCACCAGGGTTAGGTGTTATGGTCTTGCTGGTGCTCCAATGGGGAAGGATGGCAGAGACCTGGGGGCAAGCAATGTGATCTGAGGATCCCCTGAGTCGTACAAGGAGAACCAGTTCCTGTGCTTGGAGTGCATTTGGGACTGGCAGCATGGCCTCTCCAGGGACAAAAAACCCAATGGGCACCACTGGTAGCTGAAACTTCCCTAAACTTGGGAAGGAAACAGACGTTGAAAACCAAGAAGCAGAGAGAACTCCCATTAAATGCAACAAAAGGCAGCCATCACCAAGATATATCATAGTCAAATTCACAAAATACACAAAGGAGGAATCCTGAAAGCAGTAAGGGGGGGAAAAGTCAGCCTACAAGGATTTCCACAGAAATCTGGCAGGCCAGAAGACAGTGGCAGGATATATTCAACAGGCTGAATGGGAAAATTATGCAGCCAAGAATACTTCCTCTAGCAAGGCTATCATTCAGTGTAGAAGGAGAGATAAATTTTCCCAGACAAAAACTAAATGAGTTCATGGACACTAAACCCGACCTGCAAGAAATATTAAAGGGGACTCTTTGAGCAGGGGAAAAAGACCAAAAGCAAGAAATACTAGAAAGGAATAGAGAACATCACCAGAAACACCAACTTTCCAGGTAACACAATGACACTAAATTTGTATCTATCAATAATCACCATGAATGTAAATAAAATAAATGATCTAATTAAAAGGCATAGGGTTTCAGAATAGATAAAACAAACATGACCCACCTATATACTGCCTACAAGAGACTCATTTTAGACCTAAAGACATCTGAAGATTGAAAGTGAGGGGATGGAAAACCATCTATCATGCTAATGGACATCAAAAGAAAGCCAGAGTAGCCATAATAATACCAAATAAACTAGATTTTAAAACAAACAATGCAACAAGAGATGAAGAAGGACATTATATCATAATTAAGGTGCCTATCCACCAAGAAGGTCTAACAATTGTAAATATTTATACCCCCAACTTGGGAGCACCCAAATATATAAAATAATTAATAACAAACATAAAGAAACCCATTGATAACAATACAATAATAGTAAGGGACTTTAATACACCAGGTACATTATCTAAGCAGAAAATCAACAAGAAAACAATGGCTTTGAATGACGTACTGGACCAGATGGACTTAAGAGATACATTCAGATCATTTCATCCTAAAACAACAGAGTACGCATTCTTTTCAACTGCACATGAAACATTCTCTAGACTAGATCACATACTGGGTCGCAAATCAGTATTCAACAGGTAGGAAAAGATTGAGATCATACCATACATATTTTCAGACCAGAGTGTGATGAAACTTGAAGTCAACCACAGGAAACAGTTGGAAAGACCACAAATAGATGGAGATTGAAGAACATCCTACTAAAGAATGAATGGGTCAACCAGGAAATTAAAGAGGAAATAAAAAAAAAGAAAAGAAATGGAAGCAAATGAAACTGAAAACATGACAGTCCAAAACCTCTGGGATGCAGCAAAGGCTCTCCTAAGACATAAGTATATTGCAATACAGGCCTACCTCAAGAAGCAAGAAAAAGCTAAAATACACAACAGAGCCTTACACCTAAAGGAGGTAGAAAAAGAACAGCAAATAAAGCCTAAAGCCAACAGAAGAAGGAAAATAATAAAGATTAGAGCAGAAATAAATGATATAGAAACAAAAAAAAATCCAGTAGAGCAAATCAATGAAAGTAAGAACTGGCTCATTGAAAAAATTAACAAACTTGATAAACCCCTAGCAAGACTTATCAAAAAGAAAAGAGCAAGGACCCAAATAAATAAAATCATGAATGAAAGTGGAGAGATCACAACCAACTCCACAGAAATAGAAACAATTTTAAGAGAATATTATGAAAAATTATATGCCAACAAAGTGGGCAATCTGGAAGAAAAGGACAAATATATAGAAACATATAAACTATGAAAACTGAAACAGGAAGAAATAGAAAACTTGAACAGATCAATAACCAGCAAAGAAATTGAATCAGTAATCAAAAATCTCCCAACAAACAAAAGTCCAGGGCCAGATAACATCCCAGGGGAATTTACTAGACATTTAAGGAAGAATTAATACCTATTCTTCTTAAACTGTTCCAAAAATAGAAGTGGGAGGAAAACTTCCAACTTCATCCTATGAGGCCATCACTACCTTAATTCTAAACTAGACAAAGACCCCAACAAAAGGGAATCACATGCCAGTATCCCTGAAAAACGTGGTTGCAAAAGTTCTCAACAAGATATTAGCAAATCAAAACCAACAGTACATTAAAAGATTTATTCACTATGATCAAGTAGGATTTATTCTTGGGCTGCAGGGTAGTTCAATATTTGCAAATCGATCAATGTGATAAACCACATTAATAAAAGATAAGAACCATAGATCCTCTCAATAGATGCAGAAAAAGCATTTGATAAAACACACCATCCATTCATGATAAAAAGCCTCAACAAAGTAGGTATAGATGGAACATACCTCAATATCATAAAAGCCATATATGAAAGACCCACAACTAATATCATCCTCAATGAGGAAACACTGAGAGCTTTTCCTCTACAGTCCTGAACAAGACAGGGTTGTCCACTTTCACCATTACTATTGAACATAGTACTGCAAGTCTTAGCCTCACCAGTCAGACAAAAAAAAAAAAAAAAAGAAGAAGAAGAAATAAAAAGCATCCAAATCAGCAAGAAGTCAAACTTTCACTATTTGCAGAGTACATGATACTCTATGTAGAAAACCCATAAGATTCCACAAAAATTCCTGGAACTTATATAAGAATTCAGAAAATTCACAGGATATAAAATCAATGCACAGAAGTTTGTTGCATTTCTATACACCAATAATGAAATAGCAGAAAGAGAAATCAAGGAATCGATTCCATTTACAATTTCAGCAAAACCCATAAGATACCTAGGAATAAACCTAACCAAAGAGGTAAAAGATCTGTACTCTGAAAATTATGATTATGAAAGAAAATGAAGAGGACACAAAGTAATGGAAAAACATTCTATGTTCATGGAATGGAAGAACAAATATTGTTAAAATGTCTATACTACCCAAAGCAATCTACACATTTAATGCAATTCTTATCAAAATATGAGCATTTTTCACAGAGCTAAAAGAAACAATCCTAAAATTTGTATGGAACTGCAAAAGACCCGAATAACAAAAGCAATCCTGAAAAAGAAAAGCAAAGCTGGAGGCATCATGATTCCAGACTTCAAGCTATATTACAAAGCTGCAGTCATCAATACAGTATGGTACAGGCACAAAAACAGACACATAGATCAATGGAACAGAATAGAAAACCCAGTAATGGACCCTGAACTATATGGTCAACTAATCTTTGAGAAAACAGGAAAGAATATCCAGTGGAAAAAAGTCTTTTCAACAAATGGTGTTGGGAAAACTGGACAGCAACATGCAGAAGAATGAAACTGGACCATGTCCTTACACCATACACAAAAATAAATTCAAAACGGATGAAAGCCCTAAATGTGAGGTAGGAAACCATCAAAATCCTGGAGAACACAGGACAAAACCTCTTTGACCTTGTCTGCAGCAACTTCTTACTAGACACATCACTGGAATCAAGGGAAACAAATGCAAAACAACTATTGGGACTTCATCAAGATAAATTCCTTTGCACAGGGAAGATAATAAGAAAAGTAAAAGGCAGCCTATGGAATGGGAGAAGGTATGTGCAAATGACATATCGGATAAAGGGTTAGTATCCAAAATCTATAATGAACTTAATTACACTCAACACCCCAAAAAACAAATAATCCAGTTAAGAAAGGGGCAGAAGACATTAATAGACATTTATCCAAAGAAGAGATCCAGATGGCTAACAGACTCATGAAAAGATGCTCAACATCACTCATCATCAGAGAAATACAAGTCAAAACTATAATGAAATACCACCTCACATCTGTCAGAATGGCTAAAATTAACAACACAGGGAACAGCAGATCCTGGTGAGGATGCAGAGAAAGGGGAATCTTCTTGCACTGTTGGTGGGAATGGAAACTGGTGCAGCCACTCTGGAAAACAGTATGGAGCTTCCTCAGTAAGTTAAAAATAGAACTACCCAGTGATCCCACAACTGCACTACTAGGTATTTACCCAAAGGATACAAAAATACAGATTGGAAGGGAACATCCACCCTGATGTTTATAGCAGCATTATCAACAGTAGCCAAACTATGGGAAGAGCCTGACTGAAGAATGGATAAAGAAGATGTGTGATTATTATTATTATATATATTACTCAGACATCAAAAAGAATGAAATCTTTCCTTTTGCAAAAACGTGGATAGAGTTAGAGAGTATTATGCTAAGCAAAATATGTCAGAGAAAGACAAATACCATATGATTTCACTCATATGTGGAATTTAGGAAGCAAAACAGATGAACATATGGGAATGAGAAAAAAAAAAGAGGGGGAAGCAAACCATAAGAGACTCTAGAGAAGAAACCTAGGAGTGATGGAGGGAGGTGGCTGAGGGATGGGGCCAAACAGGTGATAGGTATTAAGGAGGGCACTTGTTATGATGAGCACTGGGTGTTATATGTAAATGATGAATCACCAAATTCTACTTCTGAAACCAATATTACACTATGTGTTAACTAAGTTGAATTTAAATAAAAATTTGGAAGAAAAAAGGTAAATAAATCTCCTTCCAGCATACCCCAGGCACTTTTCAAACTGCTGCTTCTATGATGTATCTCAACAGGGCTATTTGTTATGCTGGGTCTTAAAAGGCTGAGACTGTTTTCCTATAGCCCTCAGCTATCCCAGAGCCAACCTTACTGCTTTTAAAGTTCTAGCTGCTAAATCTCACTGAGTGTAAAAAGCTCATGACTTTAAGCCCCTCTGGTTTTCAAAGCCAAATGTTATGGGTACTCATCTTCTTAGTGCAGGTCCCCTATGTTTGGGGTGCCTGGTGGGTCTGTTCCTCTCCTTTCTCTGTGCTTGTGGTGTCTGTCCCATTTGTGATTAGTCTCACAGTTTAGTTTTGTTGCCGAGTACCTCTCCACCTTCTTACTATTTTTGATATAGCCTTCTCTCTAAGATTAACTGTGGAGAGTCTGTTCTGCCAGGCTTTAGTTCATTTTCTGGGTTAGTTACTCTAATGTGGCTCTTATCTGGTTGTATCTGTGAGATGAGGTGAGCTTAAGGTTCTCCTAATTTGTCATCTTCCCCGGCTCCCTTTTATTTCTTAATATATGCATTTATTGCTATAAATTTCCTTTCAGAACTGATTTGGAGCATCCCACAATATTTGGTATATTGTGTTTCCACTTTCATTTGTTTTAAAATGTTTTTATTTCCCTTTTGATTTCTCATTTACCCATAGGTTGTTCAAAAATGTGCTGTTTACTTTCCATTTACCTATAGATTTTTCACCTGTCTTATCTTTGTTGATTTCAATATTCATACCATTGTGTCAGAAGAGATATTGGTATGAATTTAACCTTCTTAAGTTTTCTAAAACTTGTTTTGTGTCCTATTATATAATCTACCTTGGAAAATACACTGTGTGCACTTGAGAAAAATGTTTATTCTGCTGCTATTGGTTGGAATGTTCTATATATACATCTAGTAAGTCCAGTTGTTCTAAAGTGTGCTTCAATTTTAACATTTTATTGCTGATTTTCTGTGTGGATGATCTATCTATTGCAGAAAGTGGAATATCATTGTCCTCTACTATTATTTTATTGTTTATTTTTCCCTTCAGATTAGTTAGTATTTGCTTAATATATTTAGGTGCTCTGATGATGGGTGTTCATATATTTATGATTGTTACATTTTCCTTTTTTATTGAAGTATAGTTGACATAGTGTTATATTAATTTCAGACATACAATATAATTATTCAACAATTCTATACATTACTCAGTGCTCATCACAATAAGTGTACTCTTAATCCCTTTTATCTATTTCACCCATTCTCCCACCTACCTCTGCTCTGGAAACCACCAGTTTATTCTCTGTATTGAAGAGTCTGTTTTGTTTGTCTCTTTTTTTCCTTTGTTTATTAATTTGTTTTCTTTCTTAAATTCCACATATGTCTTCTTGATGTATTAGCTCCTTTACTATTATTCAATGGCTTTCTTTGTCTCTTGTTACTGGTTTTGCCTTCAAGTCTAATTTGTCTGATATAAGTATAGCTACCTCCACTTCTGTTTTCCACTTGCTTGAAATATTTTCTTCCATCCTTTCACTTTGAGCCTGTATGTCTCCTTAGAGCTGAAATGAATCTCTTGTAGGCAGCCTACCTTTGGGTCTTTAAAAAAAATATTTTCTGCTATCATGTGCTTTTTGATTAGTGAATTCAATCCATTTACATTTAGGGTGATTATTGATATGTAAGGACTTATGACTACCATCATGTTTTTTGCCTTCTAGTAATTTTGTATCTCCATTTTTTCTTTTTCCTTCTGTTTCTGCCTATTTTTGTAAATTGGTGCTTTTCCATGGTGGTATGCTCTGTCTACCTACCCTCCCCCATTTTTGCTTCAACAATCTACTCTAGATTTTTGCTTTGTCATTACCACAGGGTTTACATTAAACATCTCATAAATAAAACAATAAATTTTATGTTGATAGCAACCTATCTTTATTTTTGTATAATCTCTACCCTTTGCTCCTCCACTTTTATTTTTTGATGTCACAATCTACCTCTTTTTATCCTCTGTGTTTGTTAACAAATTATAGTAGCCACAATTCTTTTTTAAAGATTTATTTATTTATTTATTTATTTATTTATTTATTTATTGAGAGAAAGCATGAGTTGGGGTAGGGGAAGAGGGAGAGAATCTTTAAGCAGACTCCCCACTGAGCACAGAGCCTGATGCGGGTCTGAATCTCATGACCCATGAGATCATGACCTAAGCCAAAACCAAGAGTCAGACACGAATGAACCACCCAGGCACCCAGCTATAGTTATTTTTAATACTCTTTTCCTTTAACTTTTCTACTATAGTTAAGTGGTTAACATTCCATTCTAATACAGAGTTACATTAGAAAACTAATGTCTATTGACTGTCTATTTTTCACTCACTAAAGTGTTGTATACTTTCATATGTTTTCATGCCACTGATTAGCATCTTTTCTTTTCAGCTTGAAGAACCCCTTCTAGCATTTCTTATAAGTCAGGTCTACTGGTGGTGAGCTCTCACAGCTTTTGTTTCTCTGAGAAAGTCTTCTTTTCGCCTGCATATCTGAGGGACAACTTTGCCAGATAAAGTACTCTTGGTTGGTAACTTTTTGGTCTTTCAACACATTGAGTATGTCATTCCATTTTCTCCTGCGCTATAGAGTTTCTATTGAGAAATCTGCTGATAATCTAATGGGAGTTCCCTTGTAGGTTACTTCCTTTTTTCTCTGGTTGCCTTTGAGATTCTTTATCATTGATTTTTGACAGATTCATTATAATATGTCTTAGAGAAAGGCTCTTCCTATTGAGATAATAGAGTGTTATATTAGCTTCATGTACTTGTGTGTCCAAGTTCTTTTCCAAGTCTGGGAAATTCTCAGCTATTATTTCTTTAATAAGCTCTCTGCCACTTTCTCCCTCTTTTCTCTTTCTGGAATCCCAATTATTCTAATATTTTCCTTTCTGATAGAAACTGATAGCTCTCATAGGGTTTCTTCACTTTTAGAAATCTTAGTTCTTTCTTCTGACTGAATTATTTCTATATTACTATCCTCCAGTTCACTTATTCCATATGGCCTTCTCTATTACCAATGCACTTTATTGAATTCTTCTCATTTCTCGAATTCTATATAATTTAATAATTATATATTATATAATATATATTTTATACATGATATACATGTATACATTTTATACATGATATATATAATATATATTATATAAATTATACATATAATTTAAAATCTCTTTGGTAAAGAACTTCTGTTTATTAATTTTATTCTTGAGTTCATTGAATTATGTTCTAAGGTTTCTAATAGCTTGGATTATGTGCAAAGACTATTTTGAATTCTTTCTTTGTTAGTCCACAATATTTTGTGCCTTTGAATTCAGTAGTTGGAGAATTACTGTTTTCTTTTTTCAATTCAATATTTGTTTGATTTTTTCATGGTGTTTGTAGGTTTGTGCTTCTGCTTTCACATTTGATGTAGCAGACACCTCCTTAACTAAAGTTTTATTTCTTCTACAGTTCTTACAATTCAATAGGCTGGCTATTTGAAACATTTTTTAATATTCCAGAAGGTGACACTATAGCTCACGTTTGTAGTTTCTCTCTGGCCCACTGACCTTGGCCTATTATCTGAGGATCCTGTTTTTACCAGAACTTACTCTCATAGATGCACTCTGGAGCACTTACAAGGAAATGGCAGCAGAGTTGAGAAAGGTGTGGATTTAGCAGTTGGGGCTTGGATGATGTCCACAGACCTGGTGGGGACATCCTCAAGTGGTGCACTCTCAGAGGTTTATGGACAGACTTCTTGCTGAAGTCCTGAAGTAGACAGCAAGAAACATGTTCATGTAACGTCCTTTGATGTTTTTACTGTTTCCTTCAGGTTCTTCTTTTTCTCCCTCCCCCCAGTCATGGAGGTCCTCACTCAGCAATTCAGATGCTTCTGGAGAGAAATGGGTTTCTCAAGCTGCAACCTACACAATTGGGGTAAGCCAGCAGTCACTCATTACTTTTGCTTTTATGTTTTCCTGGAAAAGGTTACCACTTTCCATCTCCTCTGCTGGAGAGACTGCTGCTATTGCTGCCAAAAGCCCAGCCCCTTGAAGTGTCATCCTAGGGAGGGGGCTACCTTGACAAGTTTTTCTCTCTCTTCTGTATTCAAACTGGTCACTGTCCCATTCCAGTGGTGTGCTTGAATCTCTCCTTAGGCAGGCTGGACTTCCACCAATTCTCCTGTTCATAGGTATCTGGAAGGCAGTTATGCTCACCACTATACCACCAACGCCATAGGTATCTGCTAAGCTTTGTACTCTTTAGGTTTCTACCCCCCATGGTGGGGTAAGGCAGATATGCCTACTGCCTTGGATTTACAATCCTTACCAAGGTACTCTTTGTTTATTTCAGATACACATGTGGGCTAGAAACCTCCCAGATCCCCTGATATAATGTGTAGAGGAGTTTTTGTTTGGTTATGGATGCCTAATTAGTTGTTTAAAAAGGGGGAGAGATACACCATCATGATGCTGACATCCCCAATGATTCTTTTTATCAGATATTATATTTTTGTTCTAAAATCTTCACTTACTCCAAGGAGGAGTTAAGATGGCGTAAAAGTAGGGGGACCCTGGGCATCCCTTGTCCCTTGTACACAGCTGTATTGAGGTCAAATCACTTGAAACACCTAGCAAATAGATCTGAGGGTTGGAAGAAGGATCTCCACAGTTGGAAGGAAACAGCATAGCAAGTGGAAGGTGCATGGAAGTGAATTGGGGGAGAGAAAAGCTGCCCTGCTGCTGAGGAGAGTGAACTTTTTTTGCAGGGAGAGAAAAGGGAGAGAGGGAGAGAAGGGTTAAGGGAGTGTGGCATTGAGTTCAAACAAAAAGGAAACCTCTCAGACCACAGACTGGGGAGCCAGGTGGGGCAGGAACTGAGTGGCACAGGTATTTTGCAAACAATAACTGGAGCTCAAGCTCTGAGATTTTGGAAGTGCACGACTTTCACTGGGACTGAGCTATAGGGTGCACACCTGGAGAGAAGGAGTGCTCTGGTCCAGGAGTGAGCACAAAGTGGTGTAGGGCTCTCCAGGGTCACACTGGGAGAGATCATTCCTCTTCCTGGAATACATTTGGAGGAGGATATATTGCCTCTCCACAGACAAAAGATCTTGCAGGCTCCAGCAAAATGTCTTTCCTAGACAGGGGACAAAGGCATGTGCAGAGGGTAGTTAACCTTGTTACTCATTTTTATGGTGACATACCACAGATTCTGTGCACTGCACAGGCAGGGGACTGTTTTTCTGTGACAAAGGGCACTAGTCAGTGTGCAGCAAGCTTCTAATCTGGAGGAAGAGCAGGTCTGAGCAGTGCCAGCTCTTTAAGATTTGGAGTTTTGAATCCCAGGCACCTGCCAAAGATAAAATGCAGGAGATTTGGAGTTTTGAATCCCAGTTTTGCCAAAGATAAAACTTAGGAGAGCTGGCTGCAGGGCACAATGAGGGCCCCTGTTTTTCTGTGAGGGCTTCCTGAACAGCAGGGGGTGTGAGATCTCCTTGTCCAGGGACAAAAGAGTGAGGTGTCGCCATTTTACCACGACTACCAAAACGGCTGGACATCAGAGAACAACACAGCGACCCCTAGTGTTTGTAGGAGCCACTTACATCAAACCCTGCCCCACTGTGCATAGCAAGTGCTTTTTTTACTGGTCAGGATTGACTTTGAGCCACCAGAGCAGGCCTCTCCCCCAGAAGAGCAAAACAGGCAGTATGCCACATGCACCAAGTCTACTGATCATACAGTGCTTCAAATCATCCCCTTCAGTTTTGTTGGCAATAGGACCAGGCTGGTTTTTTTTTTCTTTCTTTCTTTCTTATTCTTTCTTTCTCTTGTGCAATCAGGGTTATGGTTTTTTGTTAGTTAGTTTGTTTTATCATTTCCTTTTCTTTGTTTTTGGAATCAGGTTTCTTTTTTTTCTTTTTCCCTTCCTTTTTCTTTAGAATCAGGTTGATAGTTTTTGTGATTGTTTATTTTTTGTTTTGTTTTGTTTTGTTTCCGAGTCCCTTTCTTTTCTCTTTTGTTTGCATCAGGCTTTTTATCTCTTTTTTCTTTTTCTTTTCTTCCTTTTTTTCCAGGCTTTATTCAACAAACAAATCAAAGCACACCTAGATAAAGGTTCAAGCACTCCACACTGCAAACAAGGAGGAATGCTGAGGAGGACTGACCAGTAGGAAAAAGCAGCCAAAACATAACAGTTGAGTGCACACAACATACACCAGGAACACTTCTTGAAGTGCCAGACCCTGGACAGTGTATGACCTGTTTTTAATATAACATTACTCTGAAGTGCAGGAAATATAACAAGCTTTCATAATACACAAAAGATAAAAACTTAGCCAAAATGTTAAGATGGAGGAATTCTCCCCAAAAGAAAGGTCAGGAAGATATCACAGCCAGGGACTTGCTGAAAACAGATAAGCAATATATCTAACAAGAATTTCGATCTACAGTCATAAGACTACCAGCTGGACATGAAAAAAACATAGAAGACACCAGAGAAACACTTGCTGCAGAGATAAAAGATGTAAAAACTAGTCAGGCTGAAATTTAAAAAAATGCTATAACTGATGCAAAACAGATTGGACATAAAAACAATGATGATTAAAGAAGAAGAGGGAGGATAGGCGATATAGAAGATAAAATTATGGAAAATAATGAAGCTGAAAAGAAGAGAGAAAGAAAACTATTAGATTATGAATATAGACTTAAGGAACTCAGAGATTCCACAAAGGACAATAATATCCATATCTTAGCAGTCCCAGAAGAAGAAGAGCAGGGAAAAGAGGCAGAAGGTTTATTTGAACAAATTAAATCTGAGAACTTCCCTAATCTGGGGAAGGACACAGGCATTCAAGTCCAAGAGGCACAGAGAACTCCCCTCAAATCAACAAAAACAGGTCAACACCAAGATATATCATAGTGAAACTTGCAAAATACAAAGATAGAGAGAGAATTCTGAAAACAGCTAGGGAAAAGTCCTTAACCTATAAGGGTAGACACATAAGGCTAACAGCAGATCTGTCCACAGATACCTGGCAGGCCAGAAAGGACTGGCATGATATATTCAATGTGCTAAATGGGAAAAAATATGCATCCAAGAATACTTTATCCAGCATGGCTGTCATTCAGAATAGAAAGATATTTTCCAAGATAAACAAAAACGAAAGGAGTTTGTGAACACCAAACCAGCTCTGCAAGAAATATTAAAGGGGACACTTTGAGTAGGAAAGAGAGACCAAAAGCAACAAAGACTAGAATGCAACAGAGACAGTCTACAGGAATATCAAAATTGGAGGTAATACAATGAAACTAAATTCATATCTTTCAATAATTACTCTGAAAGGAAGAGGATAATAGGCTTCAATAAAAAGACATAGGGTATTAGAATGGATTAAAAAATAAACAAAACCTATTGATATGTTCCTTACAAGAGACTCATTTTAGATCCAAAGACACTTCCATTTTGAAAGTGAGGAGGTGGAGACTCATTTATCATGCTAATGGACATCAAAAAGAAAGCTGGAGTAGCCAAACTTGTATCAGAAAAACTAGATTTTAAACCAAAGTCTGTAATAAGACATGAGGAAGGACACTATATCATAATAAAGGGGTCTATCCAATAAAAGAGCTAACAATTATAAATATTTATGTATCTAACTTGAGAGCACCCAAATATATAAGCCATTTAATAACAAACTTAAAGAAACTCATTGATAATAACACAAAAAGAGTCGGGGATTATAGCATCTCACTCACAGCAATGAGCAGATCATTTAAGCAGAAGATCAACAAGGAAACAAGGGCTTTGAGTGACACACTGGACCAGATGGACTTCACAGATATATGCAGAGCATTTCATCCTAAAGCAGCAGAATATACATTTTTTTGACTACACATGGAACGTTCTCCTGACTAGATCACATTCTGGTTCACAAATCAGGCCTCAACCAAAACAAAAAGATTGAGATGATACCATGCGTATTTTCAGACCACAATGTTATGAAACTTGAAGTCAACCACAAGAAAATATTTGGAAGGACCACAAATACATAGAGGTTAAAGAACATCTTACTAAAGAATGAATAGGTCAACCAGGAAGTTAAAGAAGAATTAAAAAAATACATGGAAGCAAATGAAAATGAAAACAGACAGTTCAGAATGTTTGGGATGCAGCAAAGGCAGTCTTAAGAGGGAAGTATATAGCAATACAGACCTTCCTAAAAAAGCAAGAAAACTCTCCAGTACACAACCCAGCTTTACTCCTAAAGGAGCTAGAAAAAGAATAGCAAATAAGCATAAATCCAGCAGGATAAGGGAAATAATAAAGATTAGAGCAGAAATAAAAAAAAAACAGTAGAAAAGATCAATAAAACTAGGAGCTGGTTCTCTGAAAGAATTAATGAAATTGATAAACCAGACTTACAAAAAGAAAAAAGAAAGGACATTAATAAATAAAATTACTAATGAGAGAGGAGAAATCACAACCAACACCACAGAAATACCAACAATAATAAGAGAATGTAATGAAGATTATATGCCAACAAAGTGTGCAATCTGGAAGAAATGGATAAATTCCTAGAAACATATAAACTACCCAAAGTGAAACAGGAAGAAATAGAAAATTTGAACAGACTGATAACCAGCAAAGAAATTGAATCAGTAATCAAAAATCTCCCAACAAACAGAAGTTGAGAGCCAGGTGGCTTCCCAGGGGAATTTTCCCAAATGTTTAAAGAAGAGTTAACACCTATTCTTCTCAAACTGTTCCAAAAAATAGAAATAGAAAGAAAACTTCCAAATTCATTCTACAAGGCCAGCTTTAATTTGATATCAAAACCAAAGACCCCACTAAAAAGGAGAATCACAGGCCAATATCCCTGATGAACATGGATGCAAAAAATTCTCAACAAGACACTAGCGAATTGAAACCAACAGTACATTAAAAGAATTATTTACCATGATCAAGTGGAATTCATTCCTGAGCTGCAAGGGTGGTTCAGTATTTGCAAATCAATCAACGTGATAAGCCACATTAATAAAAGAAAAGATAGGAACCATACGATCCTCTCAATAAATGCAGAAAAAGCATTTGACAAAATACAGCATCCCTTTCTTGATAAAAGTCCCTTAAGAAAGTACGGATAGAAGGAACATAACTCAACATCATATAGACCATATACAAAAGACTCACAGCCAATATCATCCTTAATGGGGAAAAAACTGAAAGCTTTCCCCCTAAGGTCAAGAACATGACAGGGATGTCTACTGTCACCACTGTTGTTCAACATAGTACTGGAAGTCCTAGCCTCAGCAATCAGAATACAAAAAAGAAATAAAAGGGATCCACATAACATAATAAAATAAAATTTAAAAAAAAGAAAAGGGATCCAAATCAGCAAGGAAGAAGTGAAATTTTCACTATTTGCGGAGTACATGATACTCTATGTAGAAAACCTAAAAGACTCCACCAAAAAATTGCCGAAACTGATATAGGAATTCAGAAAATTCACAGGATATAAAATCAATGCACTGAAGCCTGTTGCATTTCTATACACCAATAATGAAGTAGCAAAAAGAGAAATCAAGGAATCGATTTCATTCACAATTGTACTCCAAACCGTAAGATACCTAGGAATAAACCTAATCCAAGAGGTAAAGGATCTGTACTCTGAAAACTATAGGACATTTATGAGAGAAATTGAGGAAGACACAAAAAATTGGAAAAACATTCCATGTTCATGGATTGGAAGAACAAATATTTTTAAAATGACACCCCAAAACAATCTATACATTCAATGCAATCCCTATCAAAATACCACCAGAATTTTTCACAGAGCTGGAACAAATACTTCTGAAATTTGCATGGAACTGGAAAAGACCTTGAATTGTCAGGGGAATGTTGAAAAAGAATACCAAAGTTGGAGGCATCACAATTCTGGACTTCAAGCTGTATTACAAAGCTGTAGTCATCAAGACAGTATGGTACTGTCATAAAAACAGAAACATTGATCAATGGAACAGATTGAATACCCAGAAATGAATCCAAAACTCTATGGTCAATTAATTTTTGACAAAACAGGAAAGAATATCCAATGGAAAAAAGAGTCTCTTCAATAAATGGTGTTGGGAAAAACTGGACAGCAACAAGCAGAAGACTGAAACTTGACCACTTTCTTACACCATACACAAAAATAAATTCAAAATGGATGAAAAACCTAAATCTGAGACAGGAATCCATCAAAATCCTAGAGGAAAACACAGGCAGCAACCTCTTTGACCTCACCTGCAGCAACTTCTTTCTAGACATATCTCCAGAGGCAAGGGAAACAAAAGCAAAAATGAACTATTGGGACTTCATTAAGATAAAAAACCTCTGCACAGCAAAGGAAACAATCAACAAAACTAAAAGGCAACCTACAGAATGGGAGGCGATATTTGTAAATGACATATCAGATAAAGGGCTAGCATCCAAAATCCATAAAGAACTTATCAAACTCAACACCCCCAAAAACACAAATAATCCAGTCAAGAAGTGAGCTGAAGACATGAATAGACATTTCTCCAAAGAAGACATACAAATGGCTAACAGACACATGAAAAAATGCTCAACATCACTTGACATCAGGGAAATACAAATCAAAACCACAATGAGATACCACCTCACACCAGTCAGAATGGCTAAAATTAACCCATCAGGAAAAACAGATGTTGGGAAGGATGTGGAGCAAGAGGAACCCTCTTACGCTGTTGTTGGGAATGCAAACTGGTGCAGGCACTCTAGTTAAAAAGTTAAAAATAGAACACTCTACAACCTGGCAATTCCCCTACTAGGTATTTATCCAAAGGATGCAAAGATAGTGACTTGAAGGGGCACATGCACCTCAATATTTATAGCAGTAATGTCCACAGTAGCCAAAATATGGAAAGAGTCCAGATGTCCAATGATGGATTAATGGATAAAGAAGATGTAGTGTATATATACACAATGGAATATTACCCAGCCATGAAAAAGAATGAAGTATTACCATTTGCAATGACGTGGATGGAAATAAAGTGTATTATGCTAAGTGACATAAGTCAGTCAGAGAAAGACAAATACCACATGATTTTACTCATATGTGGAATTTAAGAAACTAAAGTGATGAACATAAGGGAAGTGAAGGAAAAATAAAATAAGACAAAAACAGAGAGGGAGGCAAACCATAAGAAACTCTTAACTATAGGGAACCAACAGAGGGTTGCTGGAGGGGAAGTCAGTGGGGGAATGGGGGAATGGGGGAATGCGGTGGTGGGCATTAAGGAGGGCACTTGATGTAATGAGCACTGGGTTTTATGTGCAACTGATGAATCACTAAATTCTACCCCTGAAACTAATAATACATTATATGTTAACTAACTTTAATTTAAATAAAATCTTAAAAGAAAATCTTAAGAAAAAAAATCTTTACTCCATTTTATACTTTCCATTTATCCACTGAGAATCTTTCTCTTTCTGTTAACTTCAAAGTTTTCATCTGTACTTCATAAAATATGGTTATAATAGTTGCTTTAATGTTTGTTTGATAATTCCTACATCTGGATCATCTTGTAGGCAGCATCTATTGTTTGTCTTTTTCCTTGAGAATTAGTCACATGTTCCTAGTTCTTTGTATGTTGAATAATTTTGGGTTGTATTCTGCACATTTTGAATATTATGTCATAAGACTCTGGGTCTTGTTAAAAGTCTCTTGGTAATATTGATTTGTTTCTTTGTTTTAGCTGGAGTTCAACCTGAGTAGGTTCAGACTGAAAATTCTCTCTTGTCTTTTGTTGCTGATTATTCCAGTGTCAGTTAATTTTTTTTAAGATTTTATTTATTCATTTGAGACACAGAGATACAGAGAGAGAAAGCATGAGCAGGGAGAGGCAGAGGGAAAAGCAGGCTCCTCGCTGAGCCAGGAGCCCGATGTGGGGCTCGATCCCATGACCCTGGGATCATGACCTGAGCCGAAGGCAGATGCTTAACCATCTGAGCCACCCAGGCGCCCCCCAATGTCAGTTAATTAAAAAGACTTTCTTATACTGTTTTTGTCTCTCTCATCTTTGTGCCACTTAGCAGTTAGTCAGGGACTTAGGTGGTGGCTCTTATCAGTAGTAAAAGCCTTTGCTATGTTGCTTTGGGTCTCTACCTCACATACACAGCTCAGGTGTGCACCTGGGAATTTTGTTAATTCATACACAGGGTTAGGGGATCACCTAACCAGATTTTTCTTTGTGATTTCTCTTACACTGCCTTGATCCTAGGAGCTTCTTTCCTCTATACTCTTGTTAGAAAGATGTGTTTTCTCTCAAAGATTTTGCCACTCAGTGCCATGCAGTTATGTACATCTGAGGCCATCCTAAGAGGGAATCAGTGAGAGAAAAAGATGTAAAAACAATATAAAAGAAAATTATATACACAGTTTTTGAACAACAGGTCCCCCTTTCCTTATTAAGAAATATGGATTTTCTCTTGTGGTTTAGATAAATGTACCACTGCTGCTGCAGTAGAGCCCCATGAGTGGGGCCACTTCAAGGCAGGGCCTAGAAAGAAAAAGAGAAAAAAATAAATGCAAACAAAGATTGCTCCAACATTTAGGGGCTAAGAGTGGTCTTCTTTCCCAATATTCTTGCTAGCAAGACAGGGTTTCTCTCAGTTTTCACTGTCCCTGCTTGTTGTGCAGTTCTGCACTAGAACTGCCCTAGAGTCAAAGCCAAGAAACAAAAATGAGGGAAACCCCCAATAAACTCACTCCCATAAGAATTATTCTTCAAGTTTTGATTTCCTACTGAATCTGCTTACTATTGTTAAGTTTTCAGAATCCTCAAACATTTGCTTTTTGTATTTTTGTCAAGAGACTTTAGTTGAAATCAATAATGAGATAGACTATGCAGGGCCCATCAAAATTTTTTCTAGAATTATTTTTTAATTGAAATTTCAATTGATATCACTGGAGGATTACCTACAATTGTACAAAATAGTACAGAGAAATCTCTTGTGCATTTTGCCTAGGTTCCCCCATGGTAACATTTGCAAAACTACAGTATATTATTAGAACAAAGATGCTGACATTGATATAATCCATAAATCTTATTCATAGTTCCTCAGGTTTTTACTCATTTATGTGTGTATATTATACAATTTATAAAATTGTATCACCTGTGAAGATTCCTTCACCTGCACCACAGTCAAGTTACTGATTAGTCCCAACAACTCTGTTTGCACCACAGTCCAGTTACTGATCCAGTTCTGAGGATCCATCATATTGCCATTTTATGACAACACCTACCATCCTCTTGCATCCCTCTTCTACTTCTAACCCCTGGAAACCAATAATCTGTCTTACATTTATAATTTTATTATTTCAAAAATAAATAAGTCATGTATAAATGAATCACACAGTATGTAACCATTTGTGTCTGGCTTTTTTTTTTCCCACTCAGCATAATTCCTTGGATATTCATCAAAGTGGTTGCCTTCATCAGTAATTTGTTACTTCTTATTATAGAGTAGTACTGCACACTATGTATTTATCACGGATTCTTTTTAAAAATATTTATTTTATGGAAAGAGAGAGAGAGAGTGAGAGAGAGAGAGGAGGGTAGGGGCAGAGCAAAGACAGGGAATCCAGGCAGACTCTGCACTGAGTGCTGAGCCTGACTCAGGGATTGATCTCATGAACCCAAGATCACGACCTGGGCTGAAAGCCAAAGTCGGATGCTCAACGGACTTTGCCATGGGGGGATCCCAAGCACCCCTATCATTGATTCTTTTTTAAAAAATTTTTATTTATTTATTTATTTATTTATTTATTTATTTAAGAGGGAGAGAGTGAAAAAGCACACACAGGGGGAGCAGCAGAGGGAGAGGGAGAAACAGGTTCTCTGCTGAGCAGGGAGGGAGCCCAATGTGGGGCTCCATCCCAGGACCCTGAGATCATGACCTGAGCCAAAGGCAGATGCTTAACCAACTGAGCCACCCAGGCACACCCTTATCATGGATTCTTTTTAAAAATTTTAGTTCCAGTGTGGTTAACATACAGTGTTATATTAGCTTCATATAATAATTCAACAATTCCATACATCACCCAGTGCCCGTCATGACAAGTGCCCTCCTTAATCTGCATCACCTTTTTCACCCATGCCCCACCCACCTTCCCTCTGGCAGCCATCAGTTTGTTCTCAATAGTTAAGAGTCTGCTTCTTGGCTTCTCTCTCTCTCTCTCTCTCTTTCCCCCCTTTGAACATTTGTTTTATTTCTTAAATTCCATATGAGTTAAATCACATAGTATTTGTCTTTCTCTTGGGTGACTTATTTCGCTTAGCTTTATAGTCTCCAGCTTCATCCATGTCCTTGCAAATGACAAGATTTCATTTTTTATGGCTTTCCATCTCCTGGTTTTGGCTTTTATTTCTTCTTTTTATAGTTTCTGTAGGTGTAAGGTTAGATTTTTTTTTGAGATTTTTCTTGCTTCTTGAGGTAGAGCTGTATTGCTATAAACTTCCCTCTTAGAACAGATTTTGATGCATCCCAAAGGTTTTGAGCCATTGTGTTTTCATTTTCATTTGTTTCCATGTATTTTTTTTTATTTCTTCTGTTATTTCCTGGTTGACCCACTCTTTGTTTATTAGCATGTTCTTTAACCTCCATGTATTTGTGGTCTTTCCAGATTTTTTCTTGTGGTTGACTTCTAGTTTCACAGCACTGTATTCAGAAAAGCAACATGGTATGACTTTAATATTTTTGTATTTGTTGAGGTTCGTTTTGTGGCCTAACGTGATATTTTCTGGAGAATGTTCTATGTGCACTTGGAAAGAATGTGTATTCTGCTGTTTTAGGATGGAATGTTCTAAATATATCTGTTAAATCCATCTGCTCTTGTGTGTCATTCAAAGCCATTATTTCCTTGTTGATTTTCTGTTTAGATGATCTGTCCATTGATTTAAATGGGATGTTAAAGACCTCTGCTACTATTATATTATTATTGATTCATTCCTTTATTTTTGTTATTCACTGTTTTATGTATTAAGGTGATCCATTTTGGGTGCATAAATATTTAAATTTGTTTTATCTTCTTGTTGGATTGTCCCTTTCATTATTACATAGTGCCCTTCTTTGTCTCTCATTACAGTCCTTGTTTTAAAGTCTATTTTGTCCAATATTAGAATTGCTACTCCAGCTTTCTTTTGACATCCATTTGCATGATAGATATTTCTCCATCCTTCACTTTTAATCTTCAGGAGTCTGTGTGTCTCAGTTGAGTCTCTTGTAAGCAGCATGCAGATAGTTCTTGTTTTTTTTTTTTTTAACCATTCTATCACCCTATGTCTTTTTATTGGAGCATTTGTTCCATTTACATTCAAATAATTATTGATATGTATTTATTGTGATATTATTACTTCTTTTGTTGTTGTTTATGAATATTTTCTCTGATCCTTTCTTGTCTTTTTCTTTTTCATGGCTTGCTAGTTTTATTTATTGATATACTTGGATTTCTTCCTTTTTAGTCTTTGCATATTTATAGATGGTTTTTGTTTTGTGGTTACCGTTAGGTTTGTATATATCATATTCAGTATTTAGCAGTCCATATTAAGTTGATGATTGCTTGAACCAATTCTTTACTTCTCTACCCACCATGTTTTAGGTATATGGTGTCATATTTTACATCCTTTCATTTTGTGAGTTCCTTTACTAATTTTATACAGAAATATTCATTTTTACTGCATTTGTGTTTCCTATCTTCATTATATCACTTTTGATCTTTCCTTTCCATTCAGAGTCCCCTTTAATATTTCTCTCAGTGCTGATTTAGTGGTCATGAACTCCTTTAGTTTTTGTTTGTCCAGAAAACTCTTTATCTCTCCTTCTATTCTCAATGATAGCCTTGCTGGATAGAGTATTCTAGGCTGTAGATTTTTCACATTCTGCACTTTGAATATATCATCCCAGTCCCTTCTGACTTGGAAAGTTTCTGCTGAAAAGTCCACTGGTAACTTAATGGAGTTTCTCTTGTATGTAACTGTCTTATTTTGTATTGTTGCTTTCAAGATTTTTTCTTTATCACCATATTTTACCATTTTAATTACAATATGGATTGGTGTGGATCTAATTTTGTTGATGTTGGGGGTTTCTATGTGCCTCTTGGATCTGGATATCTGTTCCCTTACTCAGATTAGGGAAGTTTTCAGCTATTCTTTCTTCAAATGAATTTTCTGTAAATTTTTTTCTCTCTTCTTTTGGGACTCTTATAAATATGAATGTTATTACATTTGATGGAATCACTGAGTTCCCTAAGTCTATTCTCATTTCTCTTTTGTTCAGAATGATTACTTTCTATTATGGTCTTCTAGGTCATTAATTCATTTCTCTACCTCTTCCAGTCTGCTGTTCAGTGCATCAAGTGTGTTTCTTATTTCAATTATTGTACCTTCATCTCTGATATGTTATTCCTTATCTCTATGTTAAGGTTCTCACTGATGCCTTCCACTCTTTCTCAAGTCCAGTGAGTATCTTCATAATCATTTTTTTAAATTCTCTTCAGGCATGTTAATATCTATTTCACTTAGGTCTCTGGCTGTGGCCTTGTCCTATTTTTAAATTTGGGGCAAATTCACCTATCGTCTCATTTTGTCTAAGTGTCTGTGCCTGTTGACTATGGGTTTGGAAAGTCAGCTATGTCTCCTGTTCTTGAGGGTAAGGGCATTATGAAGAAGAGGTCCTATAGTGCCCTGCTGTGCAGTGTCCCATGTTCCTCCAGGCCTGGCTCTTCAAGGATTATCTCCAATATGTGCTCCATGCTCTCTGCTGTTGTGTCCTGGCTGCTTTATCCTTCAGGCCAGTTATCTGCAGTGACTCTCTTTTCCTGTTGTGGGCAGTGTTTTTTCACTGGCCTGAATTGAATGTAGCCAGTTTTAACTCAGTGTGCTCTTGTCTGCTTCTGAAATGAAACCTATTGCCACCGCTGCTGGAACTAAGGCCCTGCATAACTCCCAGTTCAAGAGAGGTGGTGTTGGCAGGAGTTGGGGCTGGTCTTCCGGGAGAGGGGGCCTGCCACACTGGGATTGAGGCAATTGTGACTGAAAAGGGCAATTCCACCTGAATGCAGGGGGTCAGGGCTTGTTGTAAGCAAGTTAGGTAGCAAGTGTTGGTGTGTGCTGTGCTGGTTCCCACAGGTTGCCCTGTGCTTATGCTGAGGGGTGGGAGAGGGAAATGGTGCTGGTCAGTTCCTTTGTTCTGGAGGGGTCTTTCCATGAATGCTTCCTCTCTGGGACATGCTCCTAAAAAAGTAAATAACCTCCCCATTGTGTGCCCCAGGCACTCTTCAGATTGCTGTTTGCAAGCTATATGTCTGTGGGTTGTTTTCCCTGCCTTCTCTCCAAGAGCTGTGCAATGCCCTCTAGGCTTTCCCTGAGCCAAGCCTGCTGACTTTTAAAACAGGCTTTAAGCACCACTGGTTGTAAGAACTCACAAAATTTGTTCTGTCTCTCTTTCCAAGACATTTTCTATGGGGAATTGTCTTCCCCTTGTGGGCACTTTGAATGGATACCTGTGGAGTAGAAAGGGTTGGATGCAGTGAATCTTCAAAGGAACATGGGGGCAGGGCATGAGGTGTTAGCAAGATAGGTGGAAAGTGCAAGCACTTGCTCGTGTAAGTGTCTGGCTATCTAGGCTCAGGTTGGGGGCTGAGATACATGACACCCACCAGCACTTTTCTTCTTGGTGAAGTCTCCTAAAGATCCCTTCCCCTGAAGCACGTGTTGAGACTAGTGAATAAATTTCCTTCACTATACTCCAGGTGCTTTTCAACCTGCTGTTTCTATGCAGTGTTTGGGCCAGGCTACTTGTTATGCTGGCTCTTTAAAGATGGGGACTCTGTTTCCTATTGCCCTCTGGCTCTTCTCAAACTAAGGCGACTGATTTGAATTTACCTGGAGTTAAGCCTTTGTGATTGTAAAACCTCACATTGTTAAGCCCCACTGGTTTTCAAAGCCAAATGATATGAGGACTTGTCTTCCTAGTACATGCCACAGTGCCTGTGGCGCCTGCTGTGGGGTCTGATCTTGTTGCTTCTCTGTGCTTGTGATGCCCCTTCCATTTGTATTTAGTGTCACTGGGAGTGTGGTGCCTGAGTCTCTGCCCCTCTTACCCTTTTCAGTGTTGCCTCCTCTCTTTGATTAACTCTGAAAAGTCTGTACTAGTAGTCTTTAGTTCATTTAAGAGTTAGTTTCTCCGGGCACCTGGGTGGCTCAGTCAGTTAAGTGTCTGCCTTCAGCTAAGGTCATGGTCCTGGAGACCTGGGGTTGAGCCCCATGTCGGGCTCCTTGCTCAGCAGGGAAACTGTTTCTCCTTCTCTCTCTGTTCCCCTGCTCCTGCTTTCTCTCTATCTCAAATAAATAAATAAATAAATTTTTTTTAAAAAGGAGTTAGTTTCTCTGATGTAGTTATTTTCTCAGTGTGTCCTTGGGTAGAGGTGAGCTCAGGATTCTCATACTCGGGACATCTTTCCAGAAGTCTGGATTCCCTTAATTTTTATCTGAAAAGTCTTTATTTTGCCTTAATTTTTAACATCTTTGCTGGATATAAAATTCTTGGTTGAGAAGTGTTTTTCCTTGAGAATTTTGAATATGTTATCCTACTGCCTCTGGCCTCCATTGTTTCTGCTTAGACATCAGCTATTGATCTTATTGGGGTTCCCTTATAAATGATATACAATTTTTTTTTCTTGCAGCTTTCAAGACGTTTCTCCTTGTTTATTTTCAGCATTTTTTTTTTTTTTTTTTACTATGATGTGTCTGTGAATGTCTTTGAGTTTATCCTACTTGGAATTCATTGAACTTCCTTGACATGTATGTAGTCATTTTAAAAATACATTTGAAACAGTTTTGGCTACTATATCTTTGAATATTTATCTTCTACTTCTTTCTGTCCTACTGATACCCCCATTATGTGCATTTTGGCATTCTCAACAATGTCCCACATTTTTTTGAAGCTATGTTAATTTTTCTTCATTCTTTTTTCTCTCTGTTCTTCAGCTTGCATAATCTCTATTAATTTATGTTTGTTTGTAAATTATTTTTCTGCCTGATAAATCTACTCCTGGGGGACTTCTAGTAAGTATTTTAATTCAGTTATTGTGTTTTTCAAGTCCAGAATTTGCATTTGATTCATTTAAAATTTTGGGTTTAAAAAGAATTCTAAATTATTATCTTTTTAAAAATTTTACTTTATTATGTTAGTCAGCATACAATACATCATTAGTTTTTGATGTAGTGATCCATGATTCACTGCTTTCTTATAACACCCAGTGCTCCATGCAGTACGCGCCCTCCTTAATACCCATCACTGGGTTAACCCATCCTCCCACCCCCCTCCCCTCTAAAACCCTCAGTTTGTTTCTCTGAGTCCATAGTCTCTCATGGTTCATCTCCCACTCTGATTTGCCCCCCTTCATTTTTCCCTTCCTTCTCCTAATTTCCTCCATGCTATTCCTTATGTTCCACAAATTAGTGAAATCCTATGATAATTGACTTTCTCTGCTTGACTTATTTCATCTCCTCCAGTCCCATCCATGTTGATGTAAAAGTTGGGTATTCATCCTTTCTGATGGCTGAGAAATATTCCATTGTATATATGGACCACATCTTCTTTATCCATTCGTCTGTTGAAAGGCATCTCAGCTCTTTCTACAGTTTGACTATTGAGGACATTGCTGCTATGAACATTGGGGGCATATGGCGTTTCTTTTCACTACATCTGTGTCTTTGGGGTAAATAACCAGTAGTGCAATTGCGGGGTCATAGGGTAGCTCTATTTTAAATTTTTGAGGAATCTCCATACGGTTTTCCAAAGTGGCTGTACCAACTTGCATTCCCACCAACAGTGTAAGAGAGTTCTCCTTTCTCCACAACCTCTCCAACATTTACTGTTTCCTGCCTTGTCAATTTTTACCATTCTACCTGGTGTAAGGTGGTATCTCAATGTGCTTTTGATTTGAATTTCCCTGATGGCTAATGATGATGAATATTTTTTCATGTGTCTATTAACCATTTGTATGTCTTCTTTGGAGAAGTGTCTGTTCATGTCTTCTGCCTTTTTTTGACTTGACTATTTGTTTCTTGGGTGTTGAGGTTGAGAAGTTCTTTATAGATCTTGGAAATCAGAGCTTTGTCTGTAGTGTCATTTGCAAAAAATCTTCACCCATTCTGTGGGTTGCCTCTTTGTTTTGTTGACTGTTTCCTTTGCTGTGCAGAAGCTTTTTATCTTGATGAATTCCTAAAAGTTCGTTTTCACTTTTGTTTCCCTTGCCTTTGGAGATGTGTCTTGAAAGAAGTTGCCGTGGCCATTGTTGAAGAGGTTACTGCCTATGTTCTCCTCTAAGATGTTGATGGATTCCTGTCTCACATTAAGTTCTTTCATCCATTTAGAATTTATCTTTGTGTATGATGTAAGAAAATGGTCGAGTTTCATTCTTCTGTATACAGCTGTCCAATTTTCTCAGCACCATTTATTGAAGAGACTATATTTTTTCCATTTCATATTTTTTCCTGCTTTGTCGAAGATTACTTGACCATAGAGTTGAGGGTCCATATCTGGGCTCTCTATTCTGTTCCATTGGTCTATGTGTCTGTTTTTGTGCCAGTACCATGCTGTCTTGGTGATCACTGCTTTGTAATATAGCTTGAAATTAGGCAACGTGATGCCCCTAGCTTTGTTTTCTTTTTCAACCTTTCCTTGGCGATTCAGGGTCTTTTCTGATTCCATATAAATTTTAGGAATGTTTGTTCCAGCACTTTGAAAAATGTCATTGGCATTTTGATTGGGATGGCATTGAAGGTATAGATTGCTCTGGGCAGCATAGACATTTTAACAATGTTTATTCTTCTGATCCATGAGCATGGAATGTTTTTCCATCTTTTTGTGTCTTCTTCAATTTCTTTCATGAGTGTTCTGTAGTTCTTAGAGTATAGATCCTTTATCTCTTTGGTTAGGTTTATTCCTAGGTATCTTATGGTTTTTGGTGCTATTGTAAATGGAATCAATTCTCTAATTTCTCTTTCTACAGTTACATTGTTAGTGTATAAAAAGCAACTGATTTCTGTGCATTGATTTTGTATCCTGACACATTGCTGAATTGCTGTTTGGGTTCTAGTAATTTGGGGTTTTCCACATAAGGTATCACATCATCTGTGAAGAGAGAGAGTTTGACTTCCTTGCCAATTTGAATACTTTTATTTCTTTTTGTCTGATTGCTGTTGCTAGGACTTCTAGTACTATGTTGAACAATAGTGTTGAGAGTGGGCGTCCTTGTCATGTTCCTGATCTTAAGGGAAAGGCTCTCAGCAGTTCCCCATTAAGAATGACATTCACTGTGGGGTTTTCTTGGATGGATTTTATGAAATTGAGGAATGTTCCCTCTATCCTTATACTCTGAAGAGTTTTAATCAGGAAAGGATGCTATATTTTGTCAAATGCTTTTTCTGCATCAATTGAGAGGACCATATGGTTCTTCTCTCTCCTCTTATTAATGTGTTCTATCACATTGATTGACTTGTGAATGTTACACCACCCTTGCATCCCAGGGATACAACCCATTTGGTCATGGTGGATGATCCTTTTAATGTACTGCTGGATCCTATTAGCTAGGATTTTGTTGAGGATTTTGGAATCCATATTCATCAGGGATATTGGTCTGAAATTCTTTTTGGTGGGGTCTTTGCCTGTTTTGGGGATTAAGGTAATGCTGGCCTCAGAATGAGTCTGGAGACTTTCCTTCTGTTTCTATTTTTTGAAACAGCTTCGGGAGAATAGGTATAATTTCTTCTTTGAATGTTTGGTAGAATTCCCCGGTGAATCCATCAGGTCCTGGACTCTTGTTTTTCAGGACGTTTTTGATCACTGCTTCAATGTTGTTACTGGTTATTGGTCTATTCAGGTTGTCAATTTCTTCCTGTTTCAGTCTTGGGAGTTGATAGGTTTCCAGGAAAGCATCCATTTTTTCCAGGTTGCTTAATTATTGGCATATAGTTGTTGATAATAATTTCTAATAATTGTTTCTATTTCCTTGGTGTTAGTCATGATCTCTCCCCCTTTCATTCATAATTTTATTAATTTGGGTCCTTTCTCTTTCCTTTTGGATAAGTCTGGGCAGTGGTTTATCGATCTTATTAATTCTCTCAAAGAACTAGCTTCTAGTTTCTTTGATCTGCTCTACTGTGTTTCTAGTTTCTATATCATTGATCTCTGCTCTAATCTTAATTATTTCTCTTATAATGCATGGTTTAGGCGTTATTTGTTGCTTTTTCTCCAGTTCTTTAAGGTGTAAAGTTAATTGGTGAATTTGGGATTTTTCTATTTTTTTGAGTGAGGCTTGGATGGCTATGTATTTCCCCCTTAGGACCGCCTTTGCCGTATCTCATAGGTTTTTGACCAATGTGTTTTCATTCTCATTGGTTTCCATGAATTGTTTAAGTTCTTGATTTCTTGGTTGACCCAAACATTCTTAAGCAGAGTGGTCTTTAGCTTCCAAATATTTGAATTTCCTCCAATTTTTTTCTTGCGATTGAGTTCCAGTTTTAAAGCATTATGGTCTGAGAATATGCAGGGAATAATCTCAATCTTTTGGTATCGGTTGAGACCTGATTTTTGACACAGTATGTGGTCTATTCCGGAGAAAGTTCCATCTGCGCTCAAGAAGAATGTGTATTCTGTTGGTTTAGGTTGGAATGTTCTGTATATATCTATGAGGTGTATCTGGTCCAGTGTGTCATTCAAAGCTCTTGTTTCTTTGTTGATTTTCTGCTTAGATGGTCTGTCCATTGCTGAGAGTGGAGTATTGAGGTCTCCTACAATTAACATATTATTATCAGTATGACTCTTTATTTTGGTTAACAGTGGCTTATGTAGTTGGCTGCTCCCATGTTGGGGGCATAGATATTTACAACTGTTAGATCTTCTTGTTGGATAGTCCTTTTAAGAATGATATAGTGTCCTTCTGTGTCTCTAACTATAGTCTTTAGCTTAAAATTTCATTTGTTTTATATGAGAATTGCTACCCCAGATTTCTTTTGAAGTCCATTGGCATGGAAGATGGATTTCCATCCCTTCACTTTCAGTCTGGATGTATCTTTAGGTTCAAAATGAGTCTCATAGACAACATATTGATGGGTCCTGTCTTTTTATCCAATCTGCAACCCTGTGCTGTTTTATGGAAGCATTTAGGCCTTTCACCTTGAGAGTGATTATTGAAAGATGAATTTATTGTCATCATGTTGCCTGTGAAGTCCTTGTTTCTATAGATTGTCTCTGTAAATTTTGTTCTATATCACTCTTGGGGTCTTTTTCCTTTTATAGAACCCTCCTTAATATTTCTTGCATGGCTGGCTTAGTGGTCACATATTCTTTCAGTTTCTGCTGGTCCTGGAAGCTCTACATCTCTCCATCCATTCTAAATGACAGCCTTGCTGGATAAAGTATTCTTGGCTGTATGTTCTTCTCATTTAGTACCCTGAATATGTCTTGCCAGGACTTTCTGGCTTGCCAGGTCTCTGTGGATAGGTCTGACGTTATTCTGATGTTCCTCCCTCTGTACGTAGGGAATCTCTTCCCTCTAATTGCCCTTAAAATAGTTTCCTTGGTTCTAAGTTTTGCGAGTTTTACTATTACATGCTGGGGTGTTGGTCTGTTATCCTTGGTCTTGGGAGGGGTCCTCTCTGCCTCTAGGGCACGAATGTTTGTTTTATTCCCCAGATTAGGGAAGTTCTCAGCTACAATTTCCTCAAATATATCTTCTAGTCCTCTCTCTCTCTCCACCCCCTCAATGATCCCAATAATTCTGACAGTGGAACATTTCATGGCATCACTTATTTCTCTCATTCTGTTTTCATGGATTTTAAGCTGTTTCTTCCAGGCCTCCTCATTTTCCTTCTTTGTATCAGTTTGTTTTCTAGATCACTAATTTGTTCTTCTGCCTCATTTACCCTAGCTGTTAGAGTCTCTAGATTAGATTGGATCTCATGGATAGCATTTTTAAGTTCTGCCAGATCAGCTCTCATTTCTGCCCTTAGAGACTCTATGTTGCCATTAATTGATTTCTCCATTCTAGCTATCATCTTCATAACTGTTACCCTGAAGTCTATTTCTGACATCTTGCTTATATCTATATCCATTTGTTAATCTATGGCAGAAGTCACAGTCTCTGAATCTTTCCTATTTTGGGCGTTCCTCCTCTTAGTCATTCTGTTGAGGGGTGGATGAGGGAATGTACAGAGTCCAAATTATTGATCACAACCCAAGCAAGATGCACCTGTTTTATAGGGACCTTAGTGTTGTTAGCCTCTTATTCTTCCAGCCTGTCTTCTGGGGGAGGGGCCTGACACACAGTTACTCAGGCAACCCTATTTGGGCAGAGTTGCCCTTCCCCCTGTGGGGGGATGGGCTCAGTAAAAACCATTTTTGGGGGACTTTTATTTTCCTCTGGTGGCTTTCCTTGGTGGCTTTCTGTGTCTCTTCCAAGAGTCAGAGCAGAAGTGACTCTTTCCAACCCTATGCTTCAGAACAGAGAGATCGCAGTCTGTTCTTCAGTGAGCTCTCCAGGCTACACTGTCTCCGTTTCTCTCTGTGCTGCTAAAACCTCAGTGTCCTGGGTTGTGTCTCCCACAGCATCACTTCCAGTCCTTGCTTCCAGATCCAGTTACATCTCCACCTTTTGTGCTTCTAAAACTGCCAGCCACCCCCAGTTCGCATGCATGCCCCCACAGCTCCAGGTTTCAGTCCGGGAGGCTGCCCTAAAGTCCTTTCCCCACCACTACCAGTCTGTGAGTCTGTGCCCAGTCCCCATTGCGGGAGGCTTTCAAGCTCCGGTGATGCAGAATTGTGGAGGCTCCCTCCCCTTTCTGTTTATCTTCTGATATCTGCCCTTGGAATCACGACTCCCTGCTTCATACCTCGAAACTGACCACTGGTGATATTCTGTTTGTAGAGAATCATATATATCTTCTTACATCCCAGGCTGATTTCGTGGGTGTTCAGAGTGATTTGGTAGATATCCAGCTCAGTTCAGGGGACCGGTTGTAATAGGGTCCCCTGCTCCTCTGCCATCTTTGCCCCTTCTCTAATTTATTATCTTTTGATCAACAATGTCATACCTTCTTTTACTTCTCTATTCAAGTGTTTTTGTATTTTTTTTAGTTATGTGAACATATTTATAATGGATACTTTGAAATATTATCCTCTTAAACTTGACATCTTGTCACTCTTACAGGTGTATGGGTCATACTTTCTTGTTTCTTTCCTTTCCTTATAATTTGTTTTGTTGGGAACTGGATATTTTAGAAAATATATTGTAGCAATTCTGTATACTAGTCCTTCCACCCCTGTTTTTTTTTTAATAGTGACTTGTTTACTTCTTCAGTGAATGACTGCATTTTTTTAATGACGTCTACTTTCTTCCAACCCTCCACAGTCTTAAATCTCTGGTGTTGTTTCTCTGGATGATGAAACTTTGGGAGTGTACACAGCTACCAGGGGATGACAGTGATAATAGTAAGGTTCTCTCCCACTCTTTCTCTGACCATACTCAGCTGCTAAGCTTCACTAATTTCTTCCCTATTTCTCTATCATTTACAACAGTGTGGTGGAGCATAAAATTTATCTACAAACCAATCTAATCAAATTGTGGCTCCTTTTATGGAATGGTTTCAGTGGTCAGTGTTTCATATTTGTTCTGACATTAGCAGAGCTCCTCCCAACTGTCTCATTCCCTAGTTCTCTCCTTCAAACTAGCCAGTCTACAGTTTAGGCTGTATCTTCATTAGATATATAAATCTTTTATCAATTCCCTTTACCATAATGTCACTGGTTTTGAGAGAACTGTTCGTTTTAAACTTCCCCATGCTCTTACAAATGAAGTCAGTTCCTTTGAGAAGAGATTAAGAGCTATCTGCTTTATGTCTTGCAGGTCCACCCAAACAAAATGTTTTAAACTAGGGTTCAGGAAGTCAGGGGCAATGACAAGCATCTCTCTGAATGACACTGTCATTCTAGGAGCTGAATGCTCAGTGGTGGTGGGGTGGCTGGGCAGTAGCCTGAGGTCCTCTCATCTTCCTTCTCCTGGTATTTAACCACCATTTGAAATTATGGGCGAAAAACCCCATTGCTCAGTATTCTCAACACATCATACCCAGGACAAGGTCACCCTTTCAGAAGTGGAGGTTAGGCAGAAGAAAAAAGCCCTCTGGTCCCAAATCTAGACTGAGCTTCCTATTTATTGAGCCTCAGCAACAGATATCTGAAGGCAATGTGAAAAATGCTGAATTCCTGTTTCTCTAGGGAAGAATGCCCTCTGACTGGTAGCTGAGGGAAGAGGGAACACTGTGTTTTTGGCTTCAGCTGTTTGGAGTGGAGTATTTACCTTGTTAATCTGGGAGCAGAATGGGAGGGAATGGTTTTGGTTCAAATACCACATACTCTACTTTCTTACCTAATCTTTGCGTATTTTTCTTGAATACTTGTTGCTTCATTTGCTGTTTTCCTTCAGGACAACTTCCAGAGCTTTTAAATGGTTGTTTTAAAATAATATTCAAGAGTTTCACCAGGGAGTGGGACCATGGAGTTCCTCACACTGGCATGTCATATACGTATATGTACCTTTTCTTGGATATGTGCTTTGAAAATCTTTTCTCCTAGGCTTCAATTTGTCTTTTCATCCTTTTCTCATGGGCTTTTACAGAACAATTTTTTTAAAAATAATTTTGATGAGGTTCAATTAATCAAATTTGCTTTTGATGGATCATGCTTTGGCAACAAATTAAAGAACTCTTTTCTTAGTCTCAGATACCAAAGATTTTGTCCTTTTTTTTTCTAAAAGTTTTAGAGTTTTATGTTTTACATTAAAGTCTGTGATACATTTTTTTTAGAATTTATTTTTTTTTTAAGATTTTATTTATTTATTTGAGAGAGAGAGAGAGAATGAGAGATAGAGAGCATGAGAGGGAAGAGGGTCAGAGGGAGAAGCAGACTCCCCGCCGAGCAGGGAGTCCGATGTGGGACTCGATCCTGGGACTCCAGGATCATGACCTGAGCCGAAGGCAGTCGCTTAACCAACTGAGCCACCCAGGCGCCCTAAGTCTGTGATACATTTTGAGTTAAGTTTTGTGTAAAGGAATTTAAGTCAAAGTTCATATTTTTTGCCCATGAATATCCAATTGCTCCTGTACCATTTGTTGAAAAGGCTAACCTTCTTACATTGAATTGCTTTGTACCCTTCTCAAAAATCAGTTGAACATATTTGTGTGTATCTATTTCTGGTTTCTCTATTTTTTTTCTATTGAACTATATATCTGTCCCTCAATACTACAGTCTTGATTACTGCAGCTATATATGAACAGTTCATATCTGAGTTATTCCTCCCACTTTATACTTCTTTTTCAAAACTGTTGTAGATGTTCTAGTTTCTTTGCCTTTTCATCCACATTTTAGAATTATCTATTCTGTATATACAAAAAATATTGCTGAGATTTTTACAGGAATTATGTTAAACTTATATAAATTTGAGGAGAATTGACATTTTTTTACTGTGCTGATTCTCCCAACCCATGACCATCGTATTTCTTTCCATTTATTTATGTCTTCTTTGATCTCTTGTATCAGAATTTTTAAATTTTCAGCATACAGATTCTATAGCCAAGGAAAAAAAAGAAATAGTTTATATGTTCAATTATAGGGAATTGTTTAAATGAATACGAAACATCTTTACAATGAGATACCCTGTAGCTGGTTAAGTGACAAGACAGAAATATAGTCATTGACATAGATCTTCACTGTTAAATATCAGAATACCATTTACCTTTTTTGTTCTCCCTTTTTCTGGAAAATGGAAAGCACACAAGAAGATAATTACTCAAAAGGAAAACAAGTGTTAATTGTATTCACTTGGGCAAGATGTTTATATCCCCAGTGTAGAGCTATAGTTTAGAGAAAGTAGTGTAGGTTTGAGGCTGAATTGCTGCATTTTACACTCTCTTGAATCTGCAAAACTGGTCTGGGTATGTTTACACAACAAGTTCCTATAGAAGAAGATTAGAGTTTGCCATATACATCAATTGCAAGCAGAAGAAAGTGAGTTGGGAGGATAACTAAAAGGCAAGTTTTTGTTTTTTACCTAGTGCCCTTACCTTATAGTGTCCAGAATGTGGAGGAGGGCCAGAAATGCATAGGTATTGCAAATGAAAGGAAAGAAGTATGCTACTTTTTAACTATTGTAACCTTGCCTATCAATACATATGTCCACTCCAAATTTTTCTGAACTAATAACTACTATAAGAGCTTGGGAAGATGGCAGTGTAGGAGGACCCTGAGTTCAACCCATCCCATGTTTACAACTAGATATCATCCACATTTAAGTCAATAAGTCAGAGAGTGATCTGAAGACTAAAAGAACAAACATCACAACTAAATATAGGTAAGACGCTGCATCTGAAAATTTAGGAAGGTCAGAAAGCCTGACGGAGGCTGCCCTCAGAAGGAAGGACGCTATAAGCATGAAGAGGACAAAGAAATGGGCCCTTTCACCAGGGAGCTCACATGGGGAAGACTAATCCCCATAATATTTGGCTTTACAAACCAGAGGGACTGAATTCCATGAGTTTGTATAACCAGTGGTATTTGGAGTCTGGAGCTTTAAAAGTCAGTTGACTCAGCACTAGGTAAGCAGGGATGGTGACTGATAACTGGGTTGCTGCCCTTAGACAGCAGCCTGTGTGGAGAGGCAACATTAAAATGGCAGTTTACACAATGCAGAGGGCAAATGTGAGATAAATCTGTTCATATGGATTTTGGAGCATGTTGGAGGACTTCTCTGAAAACGAAGGAGCTGGAAGGCTCCACATCCCTCCCCCATCCTCCTGCAAAAACACAGAACCATCTGTATGAGGTGGTGCTGCACAGACACTTGCTACCTAACTTGCTAGCAGTGCACCACAGCCATGAATTCTGTAAAATGGCCCATTCCAAATGGCTAGCCTCAGGCCTGGGCTCAGGGCAAATTCTGGTAAAGCCTAATGTGCACTACACCCAGCCACCATGCCCAGCTACACTCTCCAGCCAGCATCCTGCACTGGGCCATACCGAACCCAGGCATCATCAAATACTATGCTAAGCCTCATGTCCCCAGCTACACTGACACACAGCCCCCAGCCACTGTAGCACTTCATGGGTTCTGGCATAAGACTACTGGCCTGGTATAAATTTTCCTAACACCTCTGCCCTACTCCAAGGTTCTCCAGCAGGCATCCACCCCCAGAACTGCCCTGCCTGGGTCCCACTAACACAACAGAGAGCAAGCACAGCCCCTAAAAGGCAGAGAGTCAGTGCAGATGACTTCACTGAAAGGAAAAGTGACTCAGACAAAAGAGCAGGGCATAAGCAACACACATAGGATACTCTCCTGAAGTGCCAGGTTCTGGTGAACAAGGGACACGTCCCCACAGGGCCCTCCAGGACCTCCTCTTCATAAAGGCACTACTTTCAAGAGCAGAACACAGATGACTTTCTTAACACAATGAGGCAAACAAAATGAGAAAGAGAATTTTATCTCAAATGAAAGAACCAAGGCCATGGCCAGAGATCTAAGTGAAACAGATATAAGTAACATACCTGATAGAGGATTTAAAGCAATGATCATAGGGATACTTACCTGACTTGAGAAAACAGTGGAAGACATGAGTGAAACCCTTAACACAGAGATAAGGAATAACATAACAGAGATAACATGCATGATGGAATGAACAGCAGGATGGAGGAAATAGGAACAGATTAGTCACTTAGATGACAGAGTAATGGAAAGTAATTAAGCTGAACAAATGAGAGAAAAAAGAATTATGTAAAACGAGAATAGACTAAGGGAACTCAGTGACTCCATCAAACATAATAGCATTTATATTGTAGAAATACCAAAAGAAGAGAGAAAAAAAGGGACAGAAAATTTATTTGAAGAAATAGTAGCTGAAAACTTCCCTGATCTGGTGAAGGAAATAGATATCCAGATCCAGGATGCACAGAGAACTCCCATCAAAATCAACAAAAGCGGATCCACACCAGGACATGTTGTAATTAAATTGGCAAAATATAGTGACAAAAATATAGTGTCAAAGAAACAAATATTTAATAAAGCAGCAAGGCAGAAAAAGTCAGTAACTTACCAAGGAAACCCCATAAGGCTAGCAGGAGATTTTTCACCAGAAACTCTGCAAACCAGAAAAGAGTGGCATGATATATTCAAAGTGCTGAACATGAAAAATCTGCAGCCAAGAATACTCTGTCCAATAAGGTTATCATTCAGAACATAAAGAGATATAATTTCCCAGACAAACAAAAACTAAAGGAGTTCATGAACAATAAGACAGGCTTGCAAGAAATATTAAAGGGAACTCTGTGAATGGAAAGGAGAGACCAAAAGTGACTGTATGAAGGTAAAAAATAGAAAACCAGTAAGAATGAATAGTTCTGTAAAAAATCAGTCAAGGAAATAAAAAATGATATAAAATATAATAATATATACCTAATATGTGGGGAGGAGAGGAAAAAAGAATAGATTCAAACTTAAATAACCATCAACTTAATACTGACTCTTGTATGCAGAAGAGGTTATATACAAACCTAATGGTAATCATATATGAATAACCACTAATAAATATGCAAAGAATAAAGAGAAAGAAATCCAAATATACTAAAGAAAATCAGCAAAACATGAAATAAAGACAAGAAAGTATCAGAGAAAATATTCAGAAACAATGACAAAACGAGTAATAAAATGGCAATATGTACATATCTATTAATAATTACTTTGATTGTAAATGGACTAAATGCTCCAATAAGAAGACATAGGGTGAAAGAATGAATAAAAAAACAAGACCCATCTATATGCTGCCTTCATGAGACTCATTATAAACCTAAAGACACCTGTAGACTGATAATGAGAATATGAAGAAACATCTATCATGGACATGGTTGTCAAAAGAAAGCTGGAGTAGCAATACTTATATTGAACAAAATAGACTTTTACAACTGTAACAAGAGACAACAAAGGACACTATATAATAATAAAGGGGACAATCTAACAAGAAGCTATAAAAATTGTAAATATTTATGTACCCACCATAGGAGCACACAAATACATAAAATATTTAATAACAAACATAAAGAAACTAATTAGTAATAATATAATAATAGTAAGGGATTTTCACACCCCACATACATAAAAGGACAAATCATCTGAACAGAATATCAAAAAGGAAACAAGGGCTTTGAATGACACACTGGACAGATGGACTAAGCATATATATTGAGAGCATTCCATCCTAAAACAACAGAGTACACATTCTTTCCAAGTGCACATGGAACATTCTCCAGAATGGATCACATATTAGACCACAAAACAAGCCTCAACAGATTCAAGAAGTTTGAAAGTATACCATGGATCTTTTCTGACAACAATGTTATGAAACTAAAAGTCAAACACAAGAAAAAAAATGGAAAGACCACAAAGACATGGTGGTTAAATAACATACTACTAAACAATGAATGGGTCAATTGAGAAATGAAAGAAGAAATAAAAAGTATGTGGAAGCAAAAAACAATGAAAACACAATGGTCCAAATTTTTGGGATGTAGGAGAAGCTGTTCTAAGAAAGAAGTTTATTGGAAAGCAGCCTACCTCAAGAAGCAAGGAAAGTCTCAAATAAATGACCTAACCTTGCACCTAAAGGAGCTAGGAAAAGAAAAACAAATGAAGCCTAAAGCCAACAGAAGGAAGAAAATAGTAAATATTAGAGCAGATATAAATAATATAGAAAGTAAAAAAACAATAGAACAGATCAATGAAACCAGGAGTTCATTCTTTGAAAAATCAATGAAATTGATAAATCTCTACTCAGATTTATCAACAAAAAAAGAGAAAGGACTCAAATAAATAAAATCACAAATGAGAAAGAAGTAACAACCAACACCACAGAAATACAATTAAAAGAGGATATGATGAAAAACTGTATGCCAACAAATTGGACAACTTAGAAACTACCAAAACTGCAACAGAAAGAAATAATAAAATTGAACAGACTGATAAACAAATAAATAAAAGTAAATAAACTGAATGAGTGATTAAAAACTCCCAACAGGGGTGCCTGGGTGGCTCAGTCAGTTAAGTGTCTGCCTTTGGCTCAGGTCATGATCCCAGAGTCCTGGGAGAGAGCCCCACATTGGGGTCCCTGCTCAGCAGGGAGTCTGCTTCTCCCTCACCCTCTGCCTCTCCCCGCACTTCTGTCTCTCTCTCTCTCTCAAATAAATAAATAAAATTTTTAAAAGAATAAAAAATAAAAATAAAAATAAATAAAATAAAAATTAAAAACTCTCAACAAACACAAGTCCAGCCCTGGATGGCTTCACACGTGAATTCTAACAAACATTTAAAGAAGAGCTAATATCTATTTTTCTCAAACTATTCCAAAAAACAGAAAAGGAAGAAAAACTTCCAAATTCGTTCTATGAGGCCAGTAATACCTTGATAGCAAAAACAGATAAAGACATCACTAAAACAGAGAACTACAGGCCAATATCCCTCATGAACATAGATGCAAAAATCCTCAATAAAATACTAGTAAATGCATTTCAACAATATGTTAAAAAATTATTCACCACAATTAAGTGGGCTTTATTTCTGGTTTCAAGCATAGTTCAATATTCACAAATAAATCAACGTGATACATCACATCAATAAGAAAAGGATAAGAAACATATGATCACTTCAATAGACACATAAAAAACATTTGACAAAGTACAACATCCATTCATGGTATAAACTCAACAAAGTAGGTTTTACAGGGAAAATACCACAACATAATAAAGCCCATATATGAAAAACCCATAGACAATATCATCCTAAAGGGGGAAAAACTGAGAGATTTTCCCCCAAGATCAACACAAGACAAGTTAGTCCACTCTCACTATTTTTATCGCACAAAGTATTAGTATTAGCCACAGCTTTCAGACAACAAAGAGATATAAAAGGCATCCAAATTGATAAGGAAGAAGTAAAACTTTCACTATTTGCATATGACATGATACTTTATATAGAAAACCTGAAAGACTCCACCAAAAAACCGCTAGAACCTTTACATGAATTCAGTAAAGTCATAGGACACAAAAATCAACACACAGAAATCTATTGCATTTCTGTACACAATAATGAAGCAGCAGAAAGATAAATGCAGGAATCAATCCCATTTATAATTGCACCAAAAATCATGCCATACCTAAGAATAAATCTATCCAAAAAGGTGAAAGACCTGTACTCTAATACTATAAAACTCTGATGAAAGAAATTAAAAATGACACAAAGAAATATAAAGACATTCTGTGCTCATGGATTGAAAGAACAAATATTGTTAAAATATCTATACTACCCAAAGCAATCTACATACACTTTTAATGTAATACCTATCAAAATGCACACATTTTTCACAGAGCTAGAACAAACAATCTGGAAATTTGTATGAAACCATAAAAGACCCTGAATAGCCAAAGTCATCTTGAAAAAGCAAAGCAAAGCTGGGACATCACAATTCTGGACTTCACATTATTATTGCAAAGCTGAAATAATCAAAAACAGTATGGCACTGGCACAAAAATGGACACATAGATCAATGTAACAGAATAAGAAAACCAGAAATGAACCCATAGCTATATGGTCAATTAATCTTCAACAAAACAAGAAAGAGTATCCCATCGAAAAAAGAGTCTCTTCAACAAATGGTGTCAGGAAAACTGTACAGCAGCATGCAGAAGAATGAAACTGGACCATTTTCTTACACCATACACAAAAATAAATTCAAAATGGATTAAAGACCTATATGTGAGACCTTGAGCCATAAAAATCCTAGAGGAGTACATAGGCAGTAACCACTTTGACAATGGCTACAACATTTTTTTCTAGAAATGTCTCCTCAGGCAAGGGAAACAAAAGCAAAAATAAGCTATTGGGACTTCATCAAAATAAAAAGCTTCTGTACAATGAAGGAAACAATCAACAAAAGTAAAAGACAACCTGATGAGCGGGAGAAGATATTTGCAAATTACATATCCAAAACTGTCAGTATCCAAAAAATATAAAGAAGATATTTGCAAATTATGTATCCAATAATGGGTTAGTATCCAAAATATATGAAGAACTTAAAAACTCAACAACCAAAAAACAAATAATCCAATTAAAAAATGGGTGGAAGACTTGAACAGACACTTCTCCAAAGAAGAATAATAGAAGGCCAAAAGACACACGAAAAGATTTTCATCATCACATACCATCAGGGAAATGCAAATCAAAACTACAATGAGATATCACCTCACACCCATCAGAATGGCTAAAATCAAAACACAAGAAACATGGCTAAAATTAACAGGTTAGGAAATGACAATATTGGCAAGGATTTGGAGAAAGGGAATTGAACCCTCTTACACTGTTGTGGGAATGCAAGCTGGTGCAGCCACTCTGGAAAACAGTATAGAGATTACCCAAAAAGTTGAAAATAGAGCTACCTTACAACCCAGCAATTGCACTACTGGGTATTTACTCCAAAGATACAAATATAATGATCCAAAGGGTCACCTGTACCCCGATATTTATAGCAGCAATGTCCACAATAGCCAAACTATGGAAAGAGCCCAGATGTCCATCAACAGATGAATGGATAAAGAAGAGGTGGCGTATATATACAATGGAATATTACACAGCCATCAAAAATGAAATCTTGCCATTTGCAACGATGTGGATGGAACTAGAGAGTATTATGCTAAGTGAAATACAAGTCAGCCAGAGAAAGACAATTATCATATAATCTCACTGATATGAGGAACTTGAGAGTCAAGACAAAGGATCATAGGGGAAGGGTGGGAAAAATGAAACAAGACAAAACCAGAGAGGGAGACAATCCATAAAAGACTCTTAATCTTAAGAAACAAACTGAAGGTTGCTGGAGGGTAGGGGAGAGGTGGGGGTGGGGGGATGGGTTGGCTGTGTGATGGACATTGGGGAGAGTATGTGTTGTGGTGAGCACTGGGTGTTGTGTAAGACTGATGAATCACAGACCTGTACCCCTGAAACAAATAGTACATTATATGTTAACTAAAAAATAAAATAAAGAAAGAAAACCAAAAAAACCCCACAAATATTTGGAGGAAAGTAAAAAAATAAATAAATAAAATATTTTTTTCTACAAAAAAAGAAAGAAAGAAACAGGGTGTTGGCAAGGATGTGGAGGGAAAGAAACCCTCTTGCACTGTTGTTGGAAATTCAAACTGATGTCCACCATGGAAAACAGTATGGAGGTGCTTCAAAATTTAAAAATGGAATGTTTCTATCATCCAGCAATTGCGCTACTGGGTATTTACTCAAAGAATACAAAAATACTAATTCAAAGGGATATATACACCCCTATGTTTATAGCAGCTTTGTGTACAATAGCCAAGCAATGGAAGCAGTCCATGTGTATATGGATTGATGAATGGATAAAGATGGCATGATATATATATATAGCCAAATAGTATTCCATGGTATATATATAGTATTTCATGGAATATATATTCCATTGAATACTATTTGACCATAAAAATGATGAAATCTTGCCATTTGCAACAACATGGATGGAGCTAGAGAGTATTATGCAGAGTATTATGCTAAGTGAAATAAGTCAGTCAGAGAAAGACAAATACCATACAACTTCACTCATATGTGGAATATAACAAAACAAAGGAGCATAGGGTAAAAAGAAAAAGAGAATGAGGCAAACCAAGAAACAGACTCTTAACAATAGAGAACAAACTGGTGGTTACCAGAAGGCAGGTGGTTGAGGTGATGGGTTAAATAGGTGATGAAGATTAAGGAGTGCACTTGTGAAGAGCACTGGGTGTTGTATGGAATTGTTGTACACCTGAAACTGGTATAACATTGTATATTAATTAATGGAATTAAAATAAAAACTTAAAAAAGTAACTACTGTAAAGGAGCAAATAAGGAATTAGTGAGCTTGTGACAAGAGGGGTAAATAATCCCTCTCTACATTATACCTGTATAAAGAGAGAGAACAGAGATCTCCTATGTTTCAAATCCACAACATGAAGAGAGTGACATAAATTTTCCATCTCTGCACAATATTCATTATGTATTGTGAATTGAAAAAAGTAGATTACAAAATAGTAGTCTGTATGGTATGAATCTATTTAATAAAAAGTCCAAACTCAATATATAAGCATAAATAAAGGTACATAGAAAATGTTCAGAAGGGTAAATACCTCTCAGTTTTAATTGTAGTTATCTCTAAGAAATGAAATTCTAATTGATTTTTTTCTTTTGTTGTTTATATTTTTTATTGTTGGACAGTGACCTTGTAATACCTGTGTAATATTTTTAAATTAAACCATATTAAAAATTCTTAAATCTGTATGAGTATGAAGAGGCTCAAAGGAGACTGTCAGAAATAGAAAGGCCCCTAGATACTAGTTAATCTACCTCTTGGTGTTCTCATGTGGAAACCAATGCCCAAAAAAGAAGACACTTGGCTAAGATAAGAATTTTGATGTCCTGACTTCTTGCCCCCTGATCTCTCTTACTACCTCATTTAATTAAATATCTTAGTATAAACTTAGTCAGGAATAGACAGCAACCACCAGGAATGTCTATACTGACCAATTCCAAGACGCAGGGTAAATATTTATGTTATATTGCAAAATCAAATGTGAGCTAATCCTGATCCTTCAGCGCCCTGCACTGGAAGAATGGAGAGCATCTTCTCCCCCCCGAGGTAAAAAGAGACTTCAATGACTACTCAGAATTCACAAAGCAAGTGAAAAGCCCATTCAGGGTCTGAACCTGGCTAGAACACCGTCTTCCAGACATTCAGGTGCAAGCAGTCACATAGTTCTCTAGCTTAGGCCCCGGGTCATAAACTTGCCGAGACTAGGTTGTTCCTTATTTCACTTACAAAATGAAGTTATTGGAAATCTCTCCCTATTGCATCCCTCTCTGTGAGTCAGGCACATTATCAATCACTCCTAATGAATTATTAAATGCTTTAAAAGTGATAAAAAGAAATAAGCCAGCCTGAAAGCCAGCAGGAACTGCACCCCTTGTGAGTCTGCTAAAAAGAGGAGCCCTCATCTTTATTCATCATGCATGCAGGATAAGCCCAAGTCATTTTACCGCTGCTCCCTACTTCCTCCTCATCAAGTTTCTCTCGTGGACTTGAAAGTTGAGCACCCTAAACCTTGACTAAAGGGGAGGAAGGAAGTGAACCAGAATAAGAAACTTTTCCTTGAGGGCACCTAGCATGGCAGTGTGGTACGGTGGAGAGATTACCAGGTCTGAGAACACACAGACTGAGTTAAAATCCCACCACTGTCAAGTATTGATATTAGAACATCTACTAGGTCCTTTCATCTTTCTGAGACTCACTGTTCCCTCATCTGGAAAATGGTGTAAAGTGGGTTTCAATGAAGTGCTTTCCCACTTGCTTCCATCTCTTGAGTTTCTGTTTTAAGTACATCTTCCCTGTCTTCTTCCAGGAATCTGGCACGGGAAATGTTGCCCTGTCTTAAAGTGTGGGCACACTCAAACATTCTCATGCTTTTAAGCCCCATGCCAATGTTCTGGGGTTTGCAGTCTGCAAATGCAAAGCAGATTTTGACTACACACTCACATACCATAGAGCTTTTCGTGTCTCCAGCAGTTCAGACAGAACATTCCCTAATGGAGTGGACTGGAGGGTGTGGCTTGTCACCAATCACTAAAAGCTTCATCCACTGGAGACCAGATGGGCTTTAAGGCCTCCAGCTCCTTGGCTGTGGTAAAAGGGCCTTGTTAAGAGAAGGCTGATCCCACTGTGGGTGTAAACTACCCTGATTCAGAGGCCTATAGTAGAGCAGAAAGAACATTAGAGGGGGAATTATGTAGTCATACAATGTGTCCTTGCACAAGTTAAAGCCCCTCTCTGGAACACTGTTTTTTTCTTTTGAAAGTGGGGATAATAACCTCTGATCTACTTATTTCACAGGGAAGGATTAAAATAAATCATGGGCATGCGTGCTTTAAAAGCTTTACTGCTCTATTTACACATATGTTATTATTATGTCATAGGGTTTAATCTGCACATCCACCCTTGGAATTTTGAGCTAGTAGAGCCTAAGGCCAGGAGAATTGGTTAAACCAGGCAGGGCCCAAGCCCTCCTGATAAATGCAGTGAGACAACTTTGTAGCTGAATATAAACTCTGGAACAAAAAGAGAGGACAAAAAGTGAGCCAATTTAGTTAAGAGGGAAACCATTGCTCCAGGAGAGGTATAATGCTCACCCTGAGAAAAGAGGAAAAAAAAACCAAACATGTATCCATTCTTAGAACCATGAGTTATTTATTTTGTGAAAGATGTTTGGGCCATAACAAAAGATGGTGGTCTGTCCCTAAGGAGTTTCTTCTGACAAGTTTCTGAAAAAATTTGAAGCCTTTTGGGGGCCTCCAAATAACTTGTCTTATAAAGAGGGATTTCCAAAAGCTAGCATTGAGAACTGAAGTCTGTTCAAGAAGGCAACCTTCTGAGGAGCAGTTAAACAGATTCTGTTTTCCAGAATTAGCCTCAGAGGTTGAAAACAATGAGAAATCAACATCAGTAGACCTCAAAGAAATTGAAGGAACCAAACATATAAAACAGCCTTTTAGCAAGGGCCAAATAGTACAGCACCCAATTCAGGGATTTTGAGGAAAATTTTAAAATACTAAGTCACAGGTCATAGTCCAGTGAAGGAAGTCTAAGAGGTAGGGATAGAATGTTTAAACTCCTAGTAACTAGGACTAGACTAAACATATACGAGAAAACTATAGTCATCTCTTCTTGTTTTCTTTCTCCTCTCTATAGCCCCAATATCACAGTTCTCTGATTTGACTTTCACCTCTGCCTGCATTCCCCAGAGGCCTGTGTCCACAAGATTCCTGTGAGACAGCACTGTTGAGGTACTCCTACCTAGGCTGAGCCAGCAATCCTAACAATTTTGTCCTTGACTCTCTCTCAGCCTTCGTTACCTCCCACAGAGCTTCTGTATCCACCCTCTCTGTATCAGCTGGTTTCTGAAAGCCATAATTCTGCACTCCATTTTTAATCCTTTTGCTTTTGTCTTGATCCCCATTTACCACATCACTGCCTTTACATCCACATTCTCCCTTTCTGCCCAGTCCTAGAGTGAAACATGAATAACATTGCATGTACTAACTAATTAATTGTGACTGTGTTGTGTACCATTTTGGAAAAGATTGTGTGGCTCTATCTGGGCTTGATGGGAGAGAGTACCATGACTGTATACCATGAGAGTGTAGGTTGATGAGGGATTGTGAGTGGCAGTATGCAGTCTGTATATTTTTTGACAGAGATGAGCCCCTTTGGATAAATGGTTTCAGAGTGTACTTGGCTTTATTTTTGGCTTATTTAAAATACCGACTTTTGGATCAAGCTCAACCATCACCATCACTCTTAGTTGTCCCACTCACTTTGGGACAGCCTGTATTCTTGAGTACTGAATAATTTCTGAGGACTTCTTGACCCAGTCAGCAGTAGGACTTTGGGCTTCTGTCTAGGAGGCATATGTTGGGGGGAACAGAGAGTAAGTGCAGAGTGCAGAGGATAGGAAAGCTACAACCATTATGCATTTAATGGTGTGTGTGTGTGTCCAGTCCAGTATCAGAACAGAACTGATAAGATAAAGGGAACACAAACTCACTGCTTTATGCAAATTTTGCTTACATGCCCAGGCTCAAATAGCTCTTGGGCTATTATCAGAACTCCTAATTCCAGCAATAACCTTTTCCTTGCTAGGCATTTTAGAGGGAAGTAAACTCCTAGGAAATAAATTATTGTAGTTTTTTCACAACTAGGCCTGGTAACTCCTCCCTCTAATTTTCAAATAGGGTTTTCACATTCTTCAGGAAAATCTATTTTTACCAAGTGCCCCCCAAAAGATATGGATTTCTTGCCCTGGCAATGATGGTCCCCCCACAAAGAGGCTTGTCCATAGTTTTATAAATTAAGCATTGTCTTTACCTGTGAATAACAGAAAATTCCAAACAGTTGTTGTTATTAGGGATTTTATTTTTCTCACAGGAGAATTCCAGAGGTAGGTGGCTTTATGATGCTCTGAGATATCTAAGCCTTTTCTGGTCTTCTATTCAGTCCGGCCTGCAACACGTGGTTCTAACAATTTTCACTGTCCAGTGGTGCTCAATAAGGGGGTAAGTGAAAGAAGAAATTAACATTGTGTTTAGAAGTAACACCTTCTCTTTCTCATGACAAAGCTATACGGTTTGGCTATGGTTAACCATGTCTTCTCAAGACAAAAAATAGCTACTCTACTTCCTGTATCACATACATATACTAGATAAGAAGAAAGGAAAGGGCAGAGAACAAAAGAAATACACAAGATGAGTTATCCTGACCTTAAGAGCTTTCCTAGAAGTTCGATCTGGAGATTTCTGTTACATCTCAATGACTAAACTCTGTCACATGCCCACTCCTAATTACATAGAAGGCTGGGAAAGGTCTATCTTCTTTTAAACTGAGAAAATTGTTACACACAAAAATCGTAATTCTCTTACTATGAAAGAAAAGTTGACTAATGCATAGATGGAATATATTTTCCACAACAATTGTAAGATTCAATCATTCAAAAATATTTTGAGGGAGTACTCTGTGCCAGGTACTATTCTAGACAATGGGGACACAACAGTGAGCAGGACAGGCATGTTCTCTACATTAGGGCAACTCACCTAAACTCTATGGACCTAATTTTTCAAACCTAATAGTGATAATGCCTACCTTGCATGATTGTTGTAAAATACATCCAATTTTTACAGATATATATGTATATATGTATGTACAAATAATGATAATAAATATATAAATAATGATAAATTGTATTAGTACCATTTGTAAGTAATCTATAGTTTTCTTATTGATTTGAAAAGCTGTCTTAATTCTACACTGAATTATAAATATTCTTTTTTCTTTTTTCCAGTTTTATTAAAATACAATTGACATATAACATCATACAAGTTTAAGGTATACACCATAGTGATTGAATATATGAATATATTGCAAAATGATTATCACGATACCTTTGGTTAATATCTATCACCTCACATAGTTACATTTTTTTTCTAGTGACAAGAACCTTTAGGGCTACTCTCTTAGAAACTTTCAAATATACAATACTGTATTGCTGGCTATAGTCATCATGCTGTACAGTACACCCTCATAACTTCTTATGACTGGATGTTCATACATTTTCACCACCTCCACCCATTTTTCTCACCCCATCCATCCATGCTGGCAACTACCAATCTGTTCTCTGTTTCTATAAGATCAGTATTTCTGGTCCTGCTTATAAATGAGATCATGCAGAATTTGTCTTTCTCTGACATTTCACTTAGCATCACACCTTCAAGATTCATTCCTGTCATCACAAATGGCAGGTTCTTCTTTTCTGGCTGAATAATATTCCATACATATATGGAATATATATGGAATAACATTGCATGTACTAACTAATTAATTGTGACTGTATTGTGTACCATTTTGGAAAGGATTGTGTGGCACTATCTGGGCTTGGTGGGAGAGAGTACCATGACTGTATACCATGAGAGTGTAGGTTGATGAGGGATATATATATATGTATATATATCCCACATTATCCATACATCTGCTGACGAACACTTAGGCTTTCATGACTTGGCTATTTTAAATAATGCTGCAATGAGAATAGGGATGTAAATATCACATTGAGATAGTGATTTAATTTCCTTTGGATATACACCCAGAAGATGAATTGCTGGATCATATGATAACTTGATTTTTAATTTTTCAAAGCCATCTATACTGTTTTCCATGGTGCCTGCACAAATTTACATGCCTAGAATGAGTGTACAAGGGTTCCCTCTTCATTTCCTTGCCAGTGTTTGTTATCTTTTGTCTTTTTCATAAGCTGTTCTAATAGGTGTGAAGTGATATCTCATTGTGTTTTTCATTTGCATTTCCCTCATGATTAGTGATATTAGCACCTTTTCATGTCTGATGGCCATTTGAATACTTTGTTTAGAAAAATGACTACTCAGGACCTATGTCTATTTCTAAATTAGATTACCTCAGTTTTTTGTTTATTATTTGTTTTTCCTGTTAAATTTCATGAATATTTTATGTATTGTGGATATTAAACCCTTATCAGATATGTGGTTTGCAAATATTTTCTCCCATTCCATAGGTTCCCTTTTCTATTCCATTGATTTTTTTCCTTTTTTTGTCACCTTTTTATTGTTATCTTTTAAAAAATTTTTTATTTAAATTCAATTTAGTTAACATATAGTGTATTCTTAGTTTTAGGGGTAGAATTTAATGATTCCTCAGTTGCTTATTACATCATGTGCCCTCCTTAATGCCTATCACCCAATTACCCAATCCCCCCAACCTACCTCTCCTCCAGCAACCTTCAGTTTCTGTCCTGTAGTTAAGAGTCTCTTACGGTTTACCTCCTTCTCTGTTTTTATCTTATGTTATTTTTCCATCCCTTCCCCTATGGTCATCTATTTTGTTTCTTAAATTCCACATATGAGTGAAGTCATATGGTATTTGTCTTTTTCTGACTGACTTATTTCACTTAGCATAATACCCTGTAGTTCCATCCACATTGTTGCAAATGGCAAGATTTCATTATTTTTCATGGTTGAGTAATATTCCATTGTATATATATACACCACATCTTCTTTATCCATTCATCTGTTGATGGACATCTGGGTTCTTTCCATAGTTTGCCTATTGTGGACATTACTGTTATAAATATTGGGGTGTATGTGCCCCTTTGAATCACTATTTTTGTATCCTTTGGATAAATACCCAGTGGTGCAATTACTGGATCATAGGGCAGTTCTATTTTTAACTTTTTGAGGAACCTCTACACTGTTTTCCAGAGTGGCTGCACCAGTTTGCATTCCCACCAGCAGTGTAAGAGGATTCCCCTTTCTCTGCATCCTCGCCAACATTTGTTGTTTCCTGAGTTGTTAATTTTAGTCATTCTGACTGGTGTGAGGTGGTATCCCATTGTGGTTTTGATTTGTATTTCCCTGATGCCAAGTGATGTTGAGCATTTTTTCATGTGTCTGTTGGCCATTTGTATGTCTTTGGAGAAATGTCTGTTCATGGCTTTTGCCCATTTCTTGACTAGATTTTTTTGGGGGGTGAGTTTGATAAGTTCTTTATAGATTTTGGGGTGCCTGGGTGGCTCAGTCCCTGGGATCAAGCCCTGCATTGGGCTCCCTACTCCATGGAAGTCTGCTTCTCCCTCTCCCACTCCCCCTGCTTGTGTTCCCTCTCTCCCTGTGTCTCTCTCTGTCAAATAAATAAATAAAATCTTAAGAAAAAGTTCTTTATAGATTTTGGATATTAGCCTTTTGTCTGATAAGACATTTGCAAATATCTTCTCCCATTCTGTAGATTGCCTTTTAGCTTTGTTGGCTGTTTCCTTTGTTGTGCAGAAGCTTTTTATGTTGATGAAGTCCCAAGAGTTCATTTTCACTTTTGTTTCCCTTGCCTCTGGAGACATGTCTAGCAAGAAGTTGCTGCAGCTGAGGTCAAGAAGGTTACTGCCTGTGTTCTCCTCTAGGAATTTGATGGATTCCTGTCTCACATTTAGGTCTTTAATCCATTTTGAATTTGTTTTTGTGTATGGTGTAAGAAAATGGTCCCGTTTCATTCTTATGCATATTGTTGTCTACTTTTCCCAACACCAATTGTTGATGAGACTGTCTTTTTCACATTGGATATTCTTTCCTGCTTTGTTTGAGATTAATTTGCCATATAGTTCTATGTTCATTTCTGGGTTTTCTATTCTGTTCTATCAATCTTTGTGTCTATTTTTGTGCCAGTACCATACTGTTCTGATTGCTACAGCTTTGTCATATAACTTGAAGTCAGGAATTGTGATGCCTCCTTCTACTTTTCTTTTTCAAAGTTGCTTTGGTTATTTGGAGTCTTTTGGGGTTTCATACAAGTTTCAGGATTGTCTGTTCTAGCTCTGTGAAAAATGTTGTTAGTATTTTTTTTGTATATTATATGGCCATTTAAAATCTTTAATCAAATTTCATCAAAGATTACCAGCCATATTATATGCCATGATTAGCTTTCTATAAACAACTTTACTTTCTGTGTACAAATCAGTGTCAATGAAATAAAAAATAAAACCATATCCTAGGCAAAGAACTTTATTAACCCTTTTTTCAAACTTTATTTCCAGGCTTCTTCAGCTTAATTAGCTGCAAAGAATGAATTGTGTATAAGCAAAACCTGAAAAGAGCTGCAATGTCCAAGGGGCTTTGGCTTAAAAATATTAGAGATCTAGAATATATCAGATCCATGAACAAAATTGTAAAAAGCAATCATAATATAAAATAGCAGTTCCCAGTAACTTCTTCGAGTTTTATCTTCTTCAGAAGTTGACTCAATTCAGTTTGCTTCATTCTTGGAAGCCTCATCAAAATTCTCCACAAGATCTGGAACTTCATCATCATCATCCTCTCCAGTAGCAAGTGGTGCTTTTCCATCCACACATTGTTTGGGCAGAGCTTCAGCCAGTCTTCTTAAACTAGTCAGACTGTCTGCACCAAGTTGGTTTAAGATACTGGGTAGCATTTCTGTCAGCTGCTTTATCTCAGCATGGCCTGTAATGGTGAAAGTGTTTGCTGCCAGCAATGCCTGAACTTTGGGGTTGTTAAAGTGGATCACTGTTCCTTGGTCTGTGAACATACTCACTTCTTCAATACCAGAGATATTGTTTACCCCTAACTTCTTTAAGGAGAACTAAAGTTTTTTATCATCTGCTGTAGCCATTCTATGAACCACCTTCTTCTTTCAGGGAGCAGTTCTTTTCCCACCAATGCACACTTGCGCTTGCAATTTGGCAAGTTTCTCCCGGTTCATGATAGTTTCTTTCATCTTGGAGTGGAAATGGGATGGCACGGAGGAATAGGGTTGGTGTTCAGGGGGTCTCCTGTGGACCAGCTGAGATTAGGTACACACACGCAGGGACACAAGATGGCAACTAGAGGCACTGTTAGTATTTTGATAGGGAATGCATTAAATGTGTAGATTTTTTTGGTAGAATAGAAATTTTAAAAATGTTTGTCTTTCTAATCCATGAGCATGGAATGTGTTTCCACTTCTTTGTGTCCTCTTCAATTTCTCTCATCAGTGTTTTATAGTTTTCAAAATACAAGTCTTTCATCTCTTTGGTTAGGTTTATTCCTCGGTATGTTATTGTTTTTGGTGCAATTGTAAATGGGATTGATTCCTTAATTTCTCTTTCTGTTGCATCATTACTCGTGTATAGAAATGCAACAAATTTCTGTATGCTAATTTTCTTATCTGCAACTTTACTGAATTCATGCATCAGTTCTAGCAATTTTTTGTGGAGTCTTTTGGGTTTTCTATATAGAATATCATGTCAAAGTATTACTTCTTCCTTGCTGATTTGGATATCTTCTAGTTCTTGTCTATTTGTTGAGTCTGGGACTTTTAGTACTGTTAAATAACAGTGGTGAGAGTGACATGCCTGTCTTGTTCATGACTAAAGAGGAAATGCTTTTAGTGTTTCCCCATTTATGATGATATTAGCTGTGTTTTTTTTTCATATAAGGCCTTTATTATGTTCAGGTACATTCCCTGTAAACCTACTTTATTGAGGGTTTTTATTATGAATCATTGTTGCATTTGTCAAATGCTTTTTCTGCATCTACTGAAACATCATATGGTTCTTATACTTAGTTTTATTAATCTGGTGTATCATGTTGATTGATTTGTGAATATTGAACCACCATTGCAAACCAGGAACAAATCCCACTTTGTTGTGGTGAATGATTTTTTAAATATATTTTAGATTCTGTTTGCAAGTATTTTATCGAGAAATTTTGCATCCATGCTCATCAGGGATATTGGCTTATAGTTCTCTTTTTTAGTGAAGTCTTTATATGGTTTTGCTATCAGGGTAATGCTGGCCTCATAGAATGAGTTTGGAAGTTTTCCTTCCTTTTCTATTTTTGGAATAGTTTGAGAAGAATCAGTATTATCTCTTCTTTAAATATTTGGTAGAATTCATGTGTGAAGCATTCTGGCCCTGGATTTTTGTTTTTGTGAGTTTTTTGATTAATGATTCAATTTCTTTGCTGGTTATCAGTCTGTTCAAGTTTTCTATTTCTTCTTGTTTCAGTTTTGCTAGTTTATATATTTCTAGGAATTTATCCATTTTTTGCAGGTTTTCCTATTTGTTGGCATATAGTTTTTCAAAATATTGTCTGATAATTCTTTGTATTTCTGTGGTTTTGGTTGTTATTTCTCCTCTCTCATTTGTGATTTGATTTATTTGGGTCCTTTCTCTTTTCTTTTGGATGAGCCTGGCAAAAGGCTTATCAATTTTCTTAATTTTTTCAAAGAACCAACTTCTGGTTTCACTGATCATTTATGTATATATATATATATATATATATATATATATATATATATATATATTTTAGATTTAGTTATTTGAGAGAGAGAGTGTGTGTGCATACATGCAGGGGGAGGGCAGAGGGAGAGGGAGAGAGAGAATCCTCAAGCAGACTCCCCACTGAGGACTGGTCCCCTTTTAGGGTTCAATCCCAGGACGCTGAGATCATGACCTGAGCTGAAATCAAGAGTCAGACACTTACCCAACTGAACCACCCATATTCCCCTATTGTTTTTTAGTGTCTATATCATTTATTTTTGCCCTAATCTTTATTACTTACTTTCTGTTTTGGCTTCAGGCTTAATTTGTTTTTCTTTTTCTAGCTCCTTTAGGTGTAAGTTTAGGTGGTTCATTTGAAATTTTTCTTGCATCTTGTTGTAGGCCATTATTGCTCTGTCCTTCCCTCTTAGGATGGCTTTCGTTGAATCCCAAAGGTTTTGGACAGTTTTGTTTTCATTTTCATTTTTTCCATGTATTTTTTATTACTTCTTCGATTTCCTGGTTGACCTATTCATTGTTTGTTAGCATTTTGTTTAACCTCCATGTACTTGTGGTCTTTCCAGATTTTTTCTTACGGTTGACTTCAAGTTTCATAGCAATATTGTCAGAAAAGATGCAGTATGATTTCAATCTTTTTGTATTTGTTGAGGTCTGATTTGTGACCTAGTATGTCATCTATTCTGGAGAACACCCCATGTGCACTTGAAAAGAATGTGTATTCTCCTGCTTTAGAATGAAATGCTCTGAATCTATCCGTTAAGTCCATCTGGTCCAGGGTGTCATTTAAAGCCATTGTTTCCTTGTTGATTTTCTCCTTAGATGATCTGTCCATTGATGTAAGTGAGGTGTTCAAGTCCCCTACTATTATTGTATTATTATCAATGAGTTCCTTTTTTATTTGTTATTAATTGTTTTATATATTTGGGTGCTCTCATGTTGGGTGCATAAATATTTACATTTGTTAGATATTCTTGTTGGATTGTCTCCTTTATTCTAATATAGCCCTTCTTTGTCTCTTGTTATAATCTTTGTTTTAAAGTCTAATTTGTCTGATATAAGTATGGCTGCTCCAGCTTTCTTTTGATATCCTTTTGCATGATAAATATTTCTCCATCTTTTCACTTTCAATCTGCCATGTCTTTAGGTCTAATGTGACTCTCTTGTAGGCATCATATAGATGGGTCTTGTTATTTTTTTCTTTTTAACCCATTCATACAACCTATGTCTTTTGATTTGAGCATTTAGTCCATTTGTATTCAGAGTAATTACTGACATACGTATTTAGTGTCATTTTATTACTTGTTTTGTTGTTGTTTCTGGAGATTTTCTTTGATCTTTTCTTGTCTTTGTCATTTTTGGTCTTTCTTTTCCACTCAGAATCCCCTTTAATATTTCTTGCATGAATGGCTTAGTGGTCAAGAACACCTTTAGTTTTTGTTTGTTTGGGAAACTCTATCTCTCCTTCTATTCTGAATGGTAACCTTGCTGGATAGAGTATTGTAGGCTGTAGATTTTTCGTATCCAGCACTTTGAATATATCATGTCACTCTCTTTTGGCTTGCAAAGATTCTGTTAAGAAATCTGCAGCTAGCCTTATAGGTCTTCCTTGTAAGTGAATGACTTTTTCTTGCTGCTTTTAAGATTTTTTTCTTTATCAGTATATTTTGCAAATTTAATTACAATATGTCTTGGTGTTGGCCTGCTTTTGTTGATTTTGTTGGGAGTTCTCTGTGCCTCTTGGATCTGGATGTCCGTTTCCTGCCTCAGATTAGGGAAGATTTCAACTATCATTTCCTCAAATAAATTTTCTGCACACTTCCCGCTCTCTTCTTCTTCTGGGACTCCTATAATATGATTGTCATTATGTTTGATGGAGTCACTGAGTTCCCTAAGTCTATTCTCGTATTCCATAAGTCTTCTTTCTCTCTTTTGTTCAGCTTCATTATTTTCCACTATTTTGTGTTTTATATCACTAATTCATTCCTCTGCTTCTTCCAGCCTGCTGTTATTGCATCAAACCTGTTTACAGTCTCATTTGTTGCTTTCTTCATTTCTGATTGATTTTTTTAAACTCTTTTATCTCTGTGGTAAGGATCTTTTTGATATCTTCTATTCTTTTCTCAAGCCCACTGAATATCCTTATGATTTTTCCTTTAAATTCTCCATCAGGTGTGTTACTTATAACTGTTTCACTTAGATCTCTGGCTATAGCCTTAACTTGTTCTTTCATTTGGGATAAGTTTCTTTTCCTGGCATTTTGTCTAAATCTCTGCCTTCTTCTTTCATGTATTAGAAAAGCCAGTTATGCTTCTGCTCCTGAAGGTAATGGCTTTATGAAGAGGCCATGTAGTGTCCAGAATCTGGTGCTTCATAGAGACTCTGGTGTGTGCTGCCTGTGCTCTGCTGTTGTGTTTTGGCTGCTCTGTCCCTCAGGCCAGTCGTCTGCAGAGGCTCTCCTTGCCTGCTGCAGGCAGTGTTTGTTTCTTGGTCAGAATGTGGCAAGTTTTAACTAGCTGTACTCTGGTTTGCTTGTGAAATGAGACCTGATACTAGTTCCACTGGAACTGAGGCATTGCAGATCTCTGGTTGGAAGATGTGGTGTGGGTTGGATTTTGTGTTGGTTCTGGGGGAGGGGCCTGCCATGGTGGGACTGAAGCAAGCTTGACTGAGAAGGGCAGCTCCACCAGAGAGCAGGGTGTGTGGCTTGGTGTAAGCAAGTTAGGCAGCCAGTGTGAGCTCTATGCTGCTACTAGCAAGTGTCTTTGTGTGTATGCTGAAGGGTGGGAGTGGGGGGAAATGGCACTGACCAGGTCCTTTCTCCCTGGAGAGGCATGTCCTTGAATGCTGCCACTCAGGGAAGCACTCCCAGAGGGAGTGAATAAGCCCCCTTGCCCCCCACCACATGAACTCCAGGCATTATTCAGATTGTTGTTTCCATGCTGTTTGCCTCCAGGTTTTTGCCTGCTTTCTCTCCAGGAGCAGCGCAGTGCCTTCCTGGTTTTATCCCAGCCACGCCTGCTGACCATTAAAACTCCAGGGTTTAGGGAAGTGGTTTGGGCAGGGGCCTGTGCTGGTCTTCTGGAGGAGTGGCCTGCAGCACTGGTACTGAGGTGAGCTTGAGAGAGAAGGGTGATCACACCAGAGCACATAGGTGTGGGACTTGATGTAACCAAGTTAGGTGGCCTGTATCAGCCCTGAGCTGCTTCCCCCAGATGGCTCTGTGTTTATGCTGAGGGGAGGGGGAGGGAAATGGCACCGGTCAACTCCTTTGTTCCTGGAGAGGAGTCTCCCTGAATGCTGCCTTTCAGGGAAGCACTTTGAGTGAATAATCTCCTCCCAGTGTGCCCCAGACATTCTTCAGATCACTGTTTCCACTCTGTCTGCCCCCAGGTTGTTTGCCTGCCTTCTCTCCAGGAAGGGCACAGTGCCCGCCAGGCTAATACCAGCCAAGCCCACTGTTATTTAAAACTCTAGGCTTTAAGCCCTGCTGGTTGTTAAGGATTCACATAATTCAGCTCCTTTCACTTTCCAAAACAATTGCTTTGGGGAAATGTTCTCCTTGTACATTCCCCAGTATGCTCCTCTCTCTTGCCCTTCTCCTCACCCACTGCTCCCTCTCCTCTGTATCACCTGCAGTCCCTGTATGTCCTACCTTTTCCACGTGGCCTCTTCTCTCCCTTAGGTTGGGAGTTTCTTCTGTCAGTGTTCAGATTGATTTTGGGGGTATTTAGTATGAGTTTATAGTTATTTAGTTGGGTTCATAGAAGAGATGGGCCTAGGGTCCTCCTACTTCACTACCATCTTCTTGAATCTGATTATTTTCTTTCACTATCTAAAAAAGCTTCTCATTTTGACATAGTCCCACTTAATTATTTGTGCTTTTATTGCTTGTCCTTTAGGTGTCATGTCCAAAAATAATTTCCAAGACCAATGTCAAGGATGTGTTCTCCTTTGTTTTTGTTGTTGTTAGAAATTTTATGATTTCAGGTCATACATATAGTCTTTAATATATTTCAAGTTAATTTTGTGAATGGTGTAAATAATGGTCCAATTTCATTCTTTTGCATGTAAACATCCAATTTTCCCAGTACCATTTGTTGAAGAAATGATCTTTTCACCATTAAATATTCTTGAACCCCTTGTCAAATATTAGTTGAACAGATGTGCATGGGTTTATTTTTGGCTCTTGATTCTCTTCCATATATCTATTTTTATGCAAATAGTATAGTTTTCTATAGATTTGTAATATAGTTTAAAATCAGGAAGCATACTGTCTCCTGATTTGTTCTTCTTTCTCAATTTTCTGTTCACAATCTTCTGTGGTTTCACATAAATTTTAGGATTGTTTTTTTCTATTTTTATAAAAATTCCATTTGAATCTTACAAAGATTGCATTCAATGTACATATGACTTTGGGTAGTAGGAATATTTTAACAATGTTAATTCTATAAGCCATGAACATGATATTTCCTTTATTTATGTCTTATTCAAAATTTTCACCAATGTCATAGTTTTCAGTGTAGAGATTTTTCACCTCCTTGGTTAAATTTATTCCTAAAGTGTTATTTTGAAGCTTTTGCAAATGGGATTGTTCACTTTATTTCTTTTTAATATATTTTGTTCTTAGTGTATGGAAACATTATTGATTTTTTAATGTTGATTTTATATCCTGCAACTTTATGGCATTTATTGATTAGATCTAAAATCTAAAAGTTTTTTGGTGGAATCTGTAGGATTTTCAGTATATAAATCATGTCATCTGCAAACAAAGATAATTTTATTTATTCCTTTGTGATTTAGATGCTTTTTATTTCTTGTTTTTATCTGATTGCTCTGGCTAGGACATCCAGTACTATGATAATTAAGAGTGGTTCGAGTGGTCATTCATATCTTGTTCCTGATCTCTTAAGTGGAAACATTTTCAACTTTTCACGATTAAGTATTATGTTAGCTGTGGGTTTGTCATATTTAGCTTTCATTTAAGATACATTCCTTCTATACTCAACTTATTGAGAGTTTTATTAAGAACGCATGTTGAATTTTGTCAAATGCTCTTTCTTCATTTGTATAGGTGATAATTTGATTTTTTTTAAAACTCTGACCTGAAGTTTTTTTTTTTTTTTAATTGAAGTATAATTGACATATAACATTATATTAGTTTCAGGTATACAACATAATGATTCAGTATCTGCCTACACTGCTAAATGATCACCACAATAAGCCTAGTTGTCATTTTTTACCATACAAAGTTATAATTATTTTGATGAGAACTTTTAGGATTTACTCTCTTGGCAACTTTCAAATAGGTACTACAGTGTTATTGGCTATAGTCTCTGTGCTGTACATTACATCTTCATAACTGTATTTTATATTTGAAATGTTTTTTCACCCAACCCAAAGCCCCCTCCACTCTAGCACCTACAGTTCTGTTCTCTGTATCAGTGAATTTTGTTTTGGTTTTAGATTCCACATATAAGTGAAATATGGTTACGTTGCATTTATATACCACATCTTTGTTATCCATTCATTCACTGATAGACACTTAGGTATTTCCATATCTTGGATATTGTAAATAATACTGCAATGAACATAGGGGTGGACACATCTTTTAGAAGTAGTGTTTTCATTTTATTTTTCCAGATAAAAACATTGTAGTGGAATTGTTGGATAAGATGGTAGTTTTATTTTTCATTTGGGAAGAAATCATATTGTTTTAAATAGTGGTTGCACCAATTTGAATTCCCACCAACAGTGCATGAGAGTCCCCTTTTCTCCACATATTAGCCAACACTCATTATTTCTGGTTTTTTTGATACTAGCCATTCTAACAAATGTGAGGTGGTATCTTGTGAATTTGTTTTGTGTTTCCCTTATAATTAGTGATGTTGAGCATCTTTTCATGAGCCTATTGGCCATCTATATGTCTTATTTGCAAAAAAGAAGTCTATTCAGGTCCTCTGACAATTTTTCAATCAGATTATTTTTGCTGTTGAGTTCTATGAGTTCTTTATATATTATGGATATTAGTCCTTTACCAGATATGACTTGCAAATATTTTCTTTCATTCAGTAGGTTTCTTTTTTTTTTTAAAGATTTTTAATTTATATAAGCAAGGAAGAACAAGCAGGGGGAGTGGCAGAAGGAGAGGGAGAATCAGGCTCCCTGCTCATGTGGGGCTTTATGCAGGGCTTGATGGTGGGCTCAATCCCAGGATCCTGGGATCACGACCTGAGCCAGAGGCAGATGCTTAACCAACTGAGCCACCCAGGTACCCCATCATTCAGTAGGTTTCTTTATCATTTTCTTAGTTTTCTTTGCTGAGCAGAAGTTTTTCAAGTTTGATGTAGTCCCATTTGCTTATTTTTGTTTTTGTTCTTTTTTACCTTTCTTTTATGGTCAGGTACAACATCATTGCCAGAACCAATGTCAAGGAGCTTATTGTGTGTGTTTTATTCTAGGAGTTTTATGTTTTTAGGTCTTCCTTTTAAGTCTAAAACATTTGAGTTCATTGTGTATGGTGTAAGATAATAGTCTAGTTTCATTCTTTTGCATGAGGCTGTCCAGTTTCCCCAACATCATTTACTAAAGAGATTATACTTTCCCCATTGTACATACATAGATTCTTTGTCATAAAATTCAGGTGGGTAGGGGCGCCTGGGTGGCTCAGTCGTTAAGCATCTGCCTTCAGCTCAGGTCATGATCCCAGGGTCCTGGGATCGAGCCCCGCATCAGGCTCCCCGCTCTGCGAGAAGCCTGCTTCTCCCTCTCCTGCTCCCCCTGCTTGTGTTCCCTCTCTGCCTGTCTCTCTCTGTCAAATAAATAAAAATAAAATCTTAAAAAAAATTCAGGTGGGTTTATTTGTGAGCTTTCTATTTGGTTCCATTGATTTGTGTGTCTGTTTCTTGACAATATCATACTGTTTTAGTTACTATACCCTGTAATACACTTATAAATAAAGAATGTGATGCCTCCAGCTTTGTTCTTCTTTCTCAACATTGTTTTGGGTATTCATGATGTTTAGCAGATATGTACAAATTTTAAGACTGTCTGCTATTTCTGTGAAAAATGCCATTGAATTTTTGATAGGGGACAGTAGATGGAACCTAGACCCAGAGGGTCCAAAGCGTGGGATACACCAGCTGGAGAGCCTCACGGAACCTTGGAATGTAAGAAGGAGGGTGACAGCTGTGGCAGAAGTGGTGGCCAAGGAAAGGTGCCTTAAAAAGTCCTTTCAAGACAATCTTGAAGACACAAAGAAATGGATGAAAGAGAAAAGGAATAAAGATTTGGCAGAGACTGGCAAACAGAAGTCTTTTATAAGTGCACCATGCCAAATAATCTCCAACACTTCTATACTGCTGAAAAACTACCATGATAAAAACAGAATGTTAGTTTTAGCTTTGGAAAATGAAAAACCCAAAGTGAGAAAAGCCCAAGATATCATCCTCCAACTGAGAAAAGAATGTTACTACCTCACGTGTCAGCTATACACATTGAAAGAAAAACCGACTTCACAACAAACAGAAGAAACTTCTCAGAACCAGGAAATATGTCCCTCTGGAGTGAACTCCAATAGTGACAACAACTCTGGGGATTTATTTGTGAAGGATATACCACAAGCTCCTCTTCAGGAAGCTCACCTTCTGGGACAAAGAGAATCATTCCAAATAGAAGAGCAAATACCTATTTCTCAAGATAGACTGGGATTTGATTTGGATTCAGATAAAGATAAATCTGTTGATAATGTCTTACCTACAACTGTATCTGTCCATTGAAGTTTAAAGAAACATTTTAACAATCTATGTCAGTTCAATACCTTGGATGATTTTGAAATCAGTCATTTCTCAGTGCAGCCCTTTGAATCCAAAAGAATTAGATGTGTAGACCCTGAAAACGTAGAACAGAGTGTTTGTTAATGAAATAAGGGTCAAATTAACTTATCACCAAAGTTGATTGACCCAGGAAGACCTACTAAAACAAAAGAAAACATTTTAGAATATAAACTTGAACAAACTAAAAGTAAGCATAGAGGTACACAAGGAAGAAAAGGAGAAAAGAAAAGCTAACAGGAGAAAATCAAAATCTTTATCAAAGTATGAAAGGAGCAAAAGTGAAAATTAAAAAAAAAACTGTTTCCAAAAGAAAAAAAAAGTTGGATGAATCTGTCACTTCCAGTGATGTTTACAATCTTAATTTGGAAGAGGCTATTCATCTCACTCCTTTCTGACAAAAAATGAGCAATGATTCTAACAGAGAAGAAAACAACAATGAATTTGAAGTGAGCATCTGTGAATCAAATAGTTCAGGAGATGATTCTGATGACCTCTATTTGCCCACTTGCAAGTAGAGTCAAGATCTCTCCAGTGAATCAGATAGGAGCCCAGTCACCAGGTCTCAACCTAAAAGAGCACTAAAATATGGAGATGAAACAGAGATGGAAGATTCTAAGCTTACAAAAACTCCTATCAGTGCACTACCTAAAACTCACTGCTTACTTCATTTTAGCCTGAAGGATATCACCAATGTCCCCTTGTATCTTGTAGTGAAAATCAGTAAACTTTCTCATTCTCCATAAAAGAAAGAAAACCCAGCAGTGTGTCTGCCTAAGCGCAGGTGTGCAGTCAGTATGAATTACAAGGAACACACTCGCTTCAAAACTGAGAAGAGGATATCATTTTACATATTTGTGTTTCTTGAATTCTCCAATTTTCAAATAGAAAAAAGATTCCAGACGCAGTTCAAAAAAAAAAAAAAAACAAAAAAACGAAGCAAATACAGTGAAGTGTTTGTTGGATGCTGTTTAAATTCATCCTACTACACCTATACTTCAAATGTGATGCTTTTTTCCATACCATTAATAAATTTGGTTTATTTTTTCTTTTAAATATAAATAACTGGACCTAAGCCCTATTTCTTTTTTTAAGATTTTATTTTATTTATTTGACAGAAAGAGAGACAGTGAGAGAGGGAACACAAGCAGGGGGAGTGGGAGAGGGAGAAGCAGGCTTCCTGTGGAGCAGGGAGCCCAGTGTGGGGCTAGATACCAGGATCCCGGGATCATGACCTGAGCAGAAGGCAGATGCTTAACAACTGAGCCATACAGGTGTCCCATAAGCCCTATTTCTTAAACTGCCTAAAACACTTAATTTTACTCAGAATGTATGTTCTACAAAAATTTTAGAAATGAAAAATCAAATTAAGATGTTTTAATTATAAGGTTCTGTTGTCTTTATTTTTCCCTTAAGTGGAAAATACTAGAATGAATGATTTTTTTGAAGACAGTCCAAGGATCTTTTGAAACTCTTTATATAATATTTGAATAAATAAGTCCTTGACATGCACAGGAGGGTATACCCTAAGTTATTTGTGGATCTCTTATACCACTGTTATATTTAAAATTTCAAATAAAATGTGAGATCATTATTAAATAATTAATGGTTGCTTAGGCTCAGGGAATAGGTAAGTGACAAGCTCTGAATACCAAGTTCTACATGTACATTGTTCAGTGATACCTCAGCAAAATCACAAATTGTTATGTCTTGGACTTTCAGGATAGTTCCCTAATTAGTGGTTACCATATTGGGGTCAATGAAGCTATAAAACATTTCCATCACCATAGAAAGCTCTCTATTGGGTGATTGCAAATTTGGTGTCTTTGTACTTTTAATATTACTGTATTCTTGCTGTAGTGTTCATCTATAGACTGTTAAGAATTGCTTTATATTTTAACATTTTACATAAATGTTATTTTGTATATATTTTCTTGCAACTGACTTTTAATTCACCATTGTTTTTGAGATTTATCCATGTTGGCAGATGTAGATTATTTTCATCAGTATTTTATTATATAAATAAACTGAACTTATTCTTTTGAGAGATTAGAAAAAAAAATTTTGTTAAGGATTGCAATGAATCTGTTAATTGCTTTTGGTGGTATGGAAATTGTAACAATGTTAATTTTCCCAATCCCTGAGCATGGAATACCTTCCTATTCATTTGTGCCTTTTATTTCTTTCATTTATGTCTTGTTTTCAATATACAGGTCTTTAACCACCTTTGCTGAATTTATTTTTAGGTATTTCATTCTTTTTGATGCAATTATAAATGGGATTGTTTTATTAATTTCTCTTTTGATAGTTCATTATTAGATGTTTGTATATTTATTTTATAAACTGAAACTTTATTAAATTCAAATACTAATTGTAACAGTTCTTTTTTTATCACATGACCTCACTGATATGAGGAATTCTTTTTTTTAATTTTTTATTGTTATGTTACTCACCATACATTACATCATTTGTTTTTGATGTAGTGTTCCATGATTCATTGTTTGTATATAACACCCAGTGCTCCATGCAGAACGTGCCCTCTTTAATACCCATCACCAGGCTAACCCATCCTCCCACCCCCCTCCACACTAGAACCCCCAGTCTGTTTTTCAGAGTCCATTGTCTTTCAGGTTCATCTCTCCCTCTGATTCCCCCCCTTCATTCTTCTCCTCCTGCTATCTTCTTCTTTGTTTCTTATAACATATATTGTATTATTTGTTTCAGAGGTACAGATCTGTGATTCAACAGTCTTGTACAATTCACAGTGCTCACCATAGCACGTACCCTCCCCAATGTCTATCATCCAGCCACCGCATCCCTCCCACCCCCCACCACTCCAGCAAACCTCAGTTTGTTTCCAGAGATTAAGAATTCCTCATATCAGTGAGGTCATGTGATACATGTCTTTCTCTGATTGACTTATTTAGCTCAGCATAACACCCTCCAGTTCCATCCATGTCGTTGCAAATGGCAAGATCTCATTCCTTTTGATGGCTGCATAATATTTCATTGAATATATATACCACCTCTTCTTTATCCACTCATCTGTCGATGGACATCTTGGGTCTTTCCATAGTTTGGCTATTGTGGACATTCTTGCTATAAACATTGGGGGGCATGTACCCCTTCAGATGCTTACATTTCGATCTTTAGGGTAAATACCCAGTAGGGCAATTGCTGGGTCGTAGGTATTTTTTCTACCGTAGCTCTATTTTTCAACTTTTTGAGGAACCTCCATACTGTTTTCCAGAGTGGTTGCACCAGCTTGCATTCCCACCAACAGTGTAGGAGGGTTCCCCTTTCTCCGCATCCCCGCCAGTATCTGTCATTTCCTGACTTGTTAATTTTAGCCATTCTGACTGGTGTGAGGTGGTATCTCATTGAGGTTTTGATTTGGATTTCCCTGATGCTGAGTGATGTTGAGCACTTTTTCATGTGTCTGTTGGCCACTTGGATGTCTTCTCTGGAAAAATGTCTCTTCATGTCTTCTGCTCATTTCTTGATTGGATCATTTGTTCTTTGGGTGTTGAGTTTGATAAGTTCTTTATAGATTTTGGATACTAGCCCTTTATCTGATATTTCATTTGCAAATATCTTCTCCCATTCTGTTGGTTGTCTTTTGGTTTTGTTGACTGTTTATTTTGCTGTGCAAAAGCTTTTTATCTTGATGAAGTCCCAATAGTTCATTTTTGCCCTTGCTTCCCTTGCCTTTGGTGATGTTTCTAGGAAGAAGTTGCTGCGGCTAAGGTCGAAGAGGTTGCTGCCTGTGTTCTCCTTTAGGATTTTGATGGAATCCTGTCTCACATTGAAGTCTTTCAACCATTTTTTGAGTCTATTTTTGTGTGTGATGTAAGGAAATGGTCCAGTTTCATTCTTCTGCATGTGGCTGTCCAATTTTCCCAACACCATTTGTTGAAGAGAATGTCTTCTTTCCATTGGACATTCTTTCCTGCTTTGTTGAAGATTATTTGACCATAGAGTTGAGGGTCCATTTCTGGGCTCTCTATTCTGTTCCATTGATCTATGTGTCTATTTTTGTGCCAGGACCATACTGTCTTGATGATGACAGCTTTGTAATAGAGCTGGAAGTCCGGAATTGTGATGCCGCCAGCTTTGCTTTTCTTTTTCAACATTCCTCTAGCTATTCGGGGTCTTTTCTGGTTCCATACATATTTTAGGATTATTAGTTCCATTTCTTTGAAAAAAGTGGATGGTATTTTGATGGGTATTGCATTGAATGTGTAGATTGCTCTAGGTAGCATTGACATCTTCACAATATTTGTTCTTCCAATCCATGAGCATGGAACCTTTTTCCATTTCTTTGTGTCTTCTTCAATTTCTTTCATGAGTATTTTATAGTTTTCTGAGTACAGATCCTTTGCCTCTGTGGTTAGATTTATTCCTAGGTATCTTATGGTTTTGGGTGCAATTGTAAATGGGATTGATGCCTTAATTTCTCTTTCTTCTGTCTTCTTGTTGGTATACAGGAATGCCACTGATTTCTGTGCATTGATTTTATATCCTGCCACTTTACTGAATTCCTGTATGAGTTCTAGAAGTTTTGGGGGGGAGTCTTTTGGGTTTTCCACAAAAACTATCATATCATCTGCGAAGAGTGAGAATTTGACTTCTTCTTTGCTGATTTGGATGCCTTTGATTTCTTTTTGTTTTCTGATTGCTGAGGCTAGGACTTTCAGTACTATGTTGAACAACAGTGGTGAGGGTGGACATCCCTGCTATGTTCCTGACCTTAGGGGGAAAGCTCTCAGGTTTTCCCCTTTGAGAATGATATTTGTTGTGGGTTTTTCATAGACGGCTTTTATGATATTGAGGTGTGTACCCTCTATCCCTACAATGTGAAGAGTTTTAATCAAGAAAGAATGCTGTACTTTGTCAAATGCTTTTTCTGCATGTATTGAGAGGATCATATGGTTCTTGTTCTTTCTTTTATTAATGTATTGTATCACATGGATTGATTTGCACATGTTGAAACAACCTTGCAGCCCAGGAATAAATCTCACTTGGTCGTGGTGAATAATCCTTTTAATGTATTGTTGGATCCTATTGGCTAGTATTTTGGTGAGAATTTTCGCATCCATGTTCATCTGTAATTCTCCCTTTTGATGAGGTCTTTGTCTGGTTTTGGGATCAAGGTAATGATGGCCTCATAAAATGAGTTTGGAAGTTTTCCTTCCATTTCTATTTTTTGGAACAGTTTCGGAAGAATAGGTATTTAATTTTTCTTTAAATGTTTGGTAGATATCCCCTGGGAAGCCATCTGGCCCTGGGCTCTTGTTTGTTGGTAGATTTTTGATTACTGTTTCAATTTCCTTACTTGTTAGGGTCTGTTCAGGTTTTCTCTTTCTTCCTGGTTCAGTTTTGGTAGTTTATACATATCTAGGAATGCATCCATTTCTACCAGATTGTCTAATTTGCTGACATATAGTTGCTCATAATATGTTCTTATAATTGTTAGTATTTCTTTGTTGTTGGTTGTTGATCTCTCCTCTTTCATTCATTATTTTGTTTATTTGTGTCCCTTTTCTCTCTTTTTTTTATAAGTCTGTCAGGGGTTTATCAATCTTATTAATTCTTTCAAAGAACCAGCTCCTAGTTTTGTTGATCTATTCTACTGCTCTTTTGGTTTCTAATTCATTAATTTCTGCTCTGATATTCATTATTTCTCTTCTCATGCTGGGCTTAGGCTTTATTTGTTGTTCTTTCTCCAGCCCCCTTAGTTGTAGGGTTAGGTTGTGTATTTGAGACCTTTCTTGTTTCTTGAGAAAGGCTTGTATTGCTATATACTTTCGTCTTAAGACCACCTTTGCTGCATCCCAAAGATTTTGAACAGTTGTGTTTTCATTTTCATTTGTTTCCATGAATTTTTTAAATTCTTCTTTAATTTCCTGGTTGACCCATTCGTTCTTTAGTAGGATGCTCTTTAGCCTCCATGTATTTGTGTTCATTCCAACTTTCCTTTTGTGATTGTGTTCTAGTTTCAAAGCACTGTGGTCCAAAAATATGCAGGTAATGATCCCAATCTTTTGGTAGTTTTTGAGACCTGATTTGTGACCCAGGATGTGATCTATTCTGGAGAATGTTCCATGGGCACTAGAGAAGAATGTGTATTCTGTTGCTTTGGGATGGAATGTTCTGAATATATCTGTGAAGTCCATCTGGCCCAGTGTGTCATTTAAAGCCTTTATTTTCTTGTTGATCTTCTGCTTAGATAATCTGTCCATTTCATTGAGGGGGGTGCTAAAGTCCCCTACTATTATTGTATTGTTGTTGATGTGTTTCTTTGCTTTTGTTATTAATTGGCTTATATAATTGGCTGCTCCCATGTTAGGGGCATAGATATTTACAGTTTTTAGATCTTGTTGAATAGACCCTTTAAGTATGATATAGAGTTCTTCCTCATCTCTTATTATAGTCTTTGGTTTAAAATCTAATTTGTCTGATATAAGGATTGCCACCCCAGCTTTCTTTTGATGTCCCTTAGCATGGTAAATTGTTTTCCACCCCCTCACTTTAAATCTGGACTAAAATGAGTGTCTTGCAGACAGCATATCAATGGGTCTTGTTTTTTCATCCAATCTGATACCCTGTAGGTCTTTTGTTTTGGGGATTTAGCCCATTTATATTCAGGGTAACTATTGAAAGATATGAATTTAGTGCCATTGTATTGCCTGTAAGGTGACTGTTACTATATATTATCTGTGTTCCTTTCTGGTTTCCCTTACTTTTAAGCTCTCTCTTTGCTTAGAGGACCCCTTTCAATATTTCTTGTAGGGCTGGTTTGGTGTTCACAAATTCTTTTAGTTTTTGTTTGTCCTGGAAGCTTTTTTATCTCTCCTATTTTCAATGACAGCCTAGCAGGATATAGTATTCTTGGCTGCATATTTTTGTTTAGTACCCTGATTATATCATGCCAATGTCCTTTCTGGCCTGCCAGATCTCTGTGGATAGGTTTGCTTCCAATCTAATGTTTCTACCATTGTAGGTTACAGACCTCTTGTCCTGAATTGCTTCAGGAATATCTGTCTCTGAGACTTGTGAGTTTTACTATTAGATGTTGGTGTGTTGACCTTTTTTATTGATTTTGAGGGGGGTTTTCTGTGTCTCCTGGATTTTGATGCCTGTTTCTTTCCCCAAATTAGGGAAGTTTTCCACTATAGTTTGCTCCAATATATCTTCTGCCCTCTCTCTTTCTTCTTATTCTGGGATCCCAATTATTTTAATATTGTTTTGTCTTATGGTATCACTTATCTCTCGAATTCTGCCCTCGTGATCCAGTAGTTGTTTATATCTCTTTTTCTCAGCTTCTTTATTCTCCATCATTTGGTCTTCTATTTCACTAATTTTCTCTTCTGCCTCATTTATCCTAGCAGTTAAAGCCTCCGTTTTTGATTGCACGTCATAAAGAGCCTTTTTGATTTTTACTTGGTTAGATTTTATTTCTCCAGAAATGGATTCTCTTGTATTTTCTATGCTTTTTTCAAGCCCAGCTAGTATCTTTATAATCATCATTCTGTACTCTAGTTGCAACATCTTACTAATGTCTGTATTGATTATGTCCCCGGCAGTTGGTACTGCTTATTATTCTTTTTTTTTTTCAGGTGAGTTTTTCCATTTTGTCATTTTGTCCAGAGATGAATAGATGAATGAGAGAACAAAATCCTAGAAGGGTAACAATGACCCCAGAAAAATATACACTAAACAAATCAGAAGAGACCCAAAACCAGGGGGAAAAGAAATAAAAAAAAAAAAAAGAATATGATCAGGCTGGTGAATAGAACAGAGCGACCCACTAGATTTTGGGTATATTTTGGTCTGTTAGAATAAACTGCCTCCCACAATTTTAAAGAAAGAAAACTTATATATATATATATGCAAAAATAAGGGTAAATATGATGAAGGAATGGAATATGACTGTGAAGATGAAAATTAAAAATGATTTTTAAAAAGGAACTGATAAGAAGGTTGAAAAAAGAAAGAAAAAAGTTAAAAAGAATAAAAGGAGAGAATATGATCAAGTGGGAGAGTAGAACAAAGCCATACACTAGATTTAGGGTATATTTTGGTCTGTTAGAAGAAACTGTATTCAAAAATTTTAAAGTTGGAAAAACTTTATACACACACACACACACACACACACACACAATATAAGGTTAAATACAATGAAGGGATAGAATACGACTGTAGAAATGAAAATTTTAAAAGTTTTTAAAAAAGGAATTGATAAGGTAATATATTGGTTGAAAAAGGAAAGAATAAAAATTTAAAAAATAGAAAAAGAAAAAATAAAGAAAATTAAAAACATTAGCTTTGAAAGACTAAAGAATCATGGGGAAAAAAGCCATGAATTCTAGGTGCTGTATTCCCCTAGTGCTGGGTTTTGCTGTTCTCATTCATTGGTAAACTTGGTTTTGGCTGGATGTTCTTACTAATCTTCTGGGGGAGGGGCCTGTTGCAGTGATTCTCAAATGTCTTTCCCCAAGGTGGAATTGTACTGCCCTTGCCAGAGGCTAGGCTGAGTAATCTGTTTGGGTTTGCTCTTGGTAGCTTTTGTTCTCTGAAAGCTTTCCGTAGAGCTTTGGAGGACAAGAATGAAAATGGTGACTTCCCAATCTCTCACCCTGGAGGATCTGTGAACTTGGAGCCCCACTCCTTAGTAAGCCCTCAGAGAAAAGCAGTCAATCACTCCTGTCTCCCTGGTCTCCAGCCACACACCATGCTCACGGCCTGTGACCGAGCATTTCTATCTCTGGCACACGACCCTGTTTGGAGTCTCTAAACCCAGCAGATTCCTGAGGTGCACTTCCATGCCACTCCTCCCCAGGGAGGAAGGGGAGTCTCCCTGGATCTGCCACTTGTTGAGTCCCTGCTCAAAGAGTAGTGGCCCGACTGTGCCAAGAATCACAGTTTATGGCAACCCCGAGCTGAGAACCCAATCCTTGGCTGTCTTTGCAGCCGGCTTCCCTGCTCCAATACCTGGGAGCTCTGCCACACTCAGGCACCCCCAGTCTTTCTGTGACCCCGAGGGTCCTGAGACCACACTGTCCCAGTGACAGTTCCACCCCCCGCTTAGCCACTGGAGCGACGTCACTTGCTGTATCACTTGCTGGTAGTTGGCCGACAGAGGTTCCCTCCCCTTGTGGTCTGTTTTCCCAAATATCGCCTCAGATTCACGTCTCTGCACATCCTACCTTCCAGAAAGTGGTTGCTGTTCTGTTCATAGAATTGCTGTTATTCTTTCCTTTGATCTTCTTTTGAGTTTGTTGGTGTTCAGAATGTTTTGGTAACTATCTAGCTGAATTCCTGGGACCAGACGAAATTTAGGTCTCCTACTCCTCTGCCATCTTGCTCCTCTCCCTTTGATTCAACAATTCTGTACATTACTCAGTGCTTATCATGACAAGTATATTCTTAATCTTCTTTACCTATTTCACCCATCCTCCTACCCACTTCCACTCAATAACCTTCATTTTTTTCTCAATAATTAAGAGTCTGTGTTTTGGTTTGTCTCTTATTTTGTTCATTTGTTTTGTTTTTAAATTCCACATATGAGTGAAATCATATCATATTTGTCTTTCTCTGACTGACTTATTTCACTCAGCATTTTAGTGTCTCTATCATGTTGCAAAATACAGGATTTCATTCTTTTATATGTCTCAGTAATATTCCATTATATATATAATAATATATAATATATAACACACACACGATATATCACAACTTCTTTATCCATTCATCTATCAGTGGACACGGGATGCTATCATAATTTGGCTACAGTAAATAATGCTGTAATAAACATAAGGGTGCCTATAGCCTTTTGAATTTGTGTGTTTGTGTGTGGTTTTTGTTTTTGATTTTGCTTTTTGTTTTTGTTTTTTAATAAATACATAGTAGTGTGATTACTGGATCATAGGGTACTTCTATTTTTAACTTTCTGAGGAAATTTTTTCCACAGTGGCTGCACCAGTTTGCCTTCCCACCAACAAAGCAAGGGGGAATCATTTTTCTCCACATCCTTGCCAACACTTGTTTCTTCTGTTTTTTATTTTAAGCATTCTGATGAATGTGAGGTGATATCTATTGTGGTTTTGATTTTGATTTCTATTTCCCTGATGCTGAGTGATGTTGAACATTTTTTCATGTGTCTGTTGGCCTTCTGGATGTCTTCTTTGGAGAAATGACTGCTCATGTCTTCTGCCCATTTTTAAATTGGATTATTTGTTTTGTGGGCATTGAGTTTTGTATGTTATTTATATATTTTGGATACTAACCTATTATTAAACTTGTCATTTACAAATATCTTCTTCCATTTGGTAGGTTATCTTTTAGCTTTATTGATTGTTTCCTTTGTTATGCAGAAAGTATTTATTTTCATGTAGTCCCAAGTTTATTTTTGCTTTGGTTTGCTTTGCCTCAGGAGACATATCTAGAAAACTTTTGCTATAACCAATCCCAGAGAAATTACTGTGTGTCCTTTCTTCTAGGATTTTTGTGGTTTCAGCTCTCACACTTAGGTCTTTAATCCATTGAGTTTGTTTATGTGTTTGGTGTAAGAAAGTGGTCCAGTTTCATTCTTTTGCATGAAGACGTCCAGTTTTCCGAACACAATTTGTTGAAGAGACCATCTTTTCCCCATTGGATAGTCTTCCTTCCTTAGTCAAAGATTAATTTACCGTATAATTGTAGGTTTAATTCTGGGTTTTCTATTCTGTTCCGTTCTATCTGTGTCTATTTTTGTGTTAGTACCATACTGTTTTGATTACTACAATTTTGTATTATAACTTGAAATCTGGAATACCTCCAGTTTTGCTTTTCTTTTTCAAGATTGCTTTGGCTATTTGGGGGGTCTATTGTGGTTCCATAAAACTTTAGGATTGTTTGTTCTAGTTTTGTTAAAAATGCTGTTGGTATTTTGAAAGAAATTGCATTAAATGTGTAGATTGCTTTGGGTGGTATGTGTGTTTAAAAAAATATTTGTTCTTCCATTCCATGAGCATGGAGTTATCTTTCCATTTGCTTCTGTTGTCTTCAATCTCTTTCACCAGTGTTTTATACTTTTCAGAATACAGGACTTTCACCTCCTTGTTTAGGGTTATTCCTAGGTATTTTATTTTTTGGTGCAGTTGTAAAAGGGATTATTTTCTTAATTTTTTTTTCTGCTCCTTCATTATTACTGTAAAGAAATTTAACAGATTTTCCCCACTTAGGATGATATGAGCTGTGGGTTTTTCATATATGACCTTATTATTTTGAGGTACATTCCCTATAAAACTACTTTATTGAGGGATTTTATCATGAATGAATATTGACCTTTGTCAAATGCTTTTTATGCTTCTATTAAAATGATCATATGTTTCTTATCCTTTCTTTTATTAATGTGATTAATTTACAAATATTGAACCACTCTTGCAATGCAGGAATAAATCTCATATGATCATGGTGAATGATTTTTTTAATGTTCAGAATTTCTGCATACATGTTCATCAGGGATATTGGCTTGTAATTCTCTTTTGTCGTAGAGTCTTTATCTGGTTTTGGTATTAGAGTAATGCTGGCCTCATAGAATTAATTTGGAAATTTTCCTTCCATTTCTTTCTCTCTCTCTTTCTCTTTTTTTTTTGGAATATGTTGAGAATAGGTATTAACTCTTCTTTAAATGTTTGGTAGAATTCATGTGTGAAGCATTCTGGCCCTGGGCTTTTGTTTCAAGGAAGTGTTTTGATTACTGATTTAATTTCTTTGGAGTTATTGGTCTGTTCAAGTATTATATTTCTTCCTGTTTCACTTTTGGTAATTTATATGTTTGTAGCAAGTTATCCATTTCTTCCAGGTTGTCCAATTTGTTGGCATATAGTTTGTCCTAATATTCTCTTATAATTGTTTGTACTTCTGTGGTGCTGGTTGTTATTTCTCCTCTTTCATTTGTGATTTTATTTATTTGGGTCTTTTCTTTTTGATGAATCTGGTGAGAGCTCTATCAATTTTACTAATTTTTTTCAAAGATCCATCTCCTGGTTTCATTGATATTTTCTGTTTTTGTTTTAGTTTCTTTATAATTTATTTCTGTGATTTTCCTTATTTCTTTCTTTCTGCTGGCATTAGGCTTTGTTTGTTGTTATTTTTCTAGCTCTTGAGGTGTAAGGTTAGGTAGTTTAATTGAGAATTTTCATGCTTGTCGAGGTAGGCCTGTATAGCTAGGAGCACATTTGCTGCATCTCAGTGGTTTTTAACCATATATGAAAAAGCCCACAGGTAATATCATCCTGAATAGAGAAAAAGTGAGAGCATTTCCTCAATAGTTAGGAACAAGTCAGGGATTCCAATCTTGTCAGTGTTATTTAACATAGAACTGGAAGTTGTAGCCCCAGCAATTACACAACAGAAAGAAATAAAAAGCATCAAAATCAACAAGGAAGAAGTAAAACTTCCACTATTTGCAAATGACTTGATACTCTATATAGAAACCCTAAGGAGTCCATCAAAAAACTGATAGAACTGATACATGAATTCAGTAACATCACAGGATACAAATTCAATGTTCAGAAATCTGTTGTATTTCTATATACCAATAATGAGGCAGCAGAAAAAGAAATCAAGGAATCAATCCAAGTTACAATTAGAGCAAAACCCATAAGATACCTAGGAATAAACCTAACCAAAGGTACTCTGTACTCTGAAAGCTATAAAATTCTGATGAAAGAAATTGAAGATGACACAAAGAAATGGGAAAACATTCCATGCTCATGGATTGGAAGAACAAATGTTGTTAAAATGTCTATACTACCTAAAGCAATCTACATATTTAATGCAATCCTTATCAAAATACCACCAGCATTTTTCACAGAACTAGAACAAACAATCTTAAAATTTGCATGGAACCACAAAAGACCCTGAATAACCAAAGCAATCATGAAAAAGAAAAGAAAAGCTGGAGGCATCAAAATTCCAGACATCAAGCTATATTACAAAGCTGTGATCATCAAGACAGTATGGTACTGGCACAAAAATAGACACAGAGATCAATGGAACAGAATAGAAAACCCAGAAATGAAAGCACAACTATATGGTCACCTAATCTTCAACAAAGCAGGAAAGAATATCCGAATGGATAAAGACAGTCTCTTAAATGTTTAGTGGGAAAACTGGACAGCAGCATGCACAAGAATGAAACTTGACCACTTTCTCTTTTTTTTAAAGATTTTATTTATTTGATAGAGAGAGAGCACAAGCAGGGGGAGCAGCAGGCAGAGGGAGAGGGAGAAGCAGGCTCCCTGCTTGGGAGCCTGATGGAGGGCTCAATCCCAGGACCCTGAGCTGAAGGCAGACACTTAACCAACTGAGCCACCCAGGCACCCCATGATGAATGATTTTTTTTAATGTATTGTTGGATTCAGTTTACTGATGTTTTGTTGAGGATTTTTTCATCTATATTGTCAGAGATATTGGTCTGTAGTTCTCTTTCATTTTATATTTAGCTGGCTTTGTTATCAGGGTAATGATGGTCTCATAGAATATATATTTGGAAGCTTTCCTTCCCCTTCTATTTTTTGGAATAGTTTGAGAAGAATAAGTATTAACTCTTCTTTAAATGTTTGGTAGAATTCACCTGTGAAGGCATCTGGTCCTAGTTTAGTTTGTTGGGAATTTTTTGATTACAGATTCATGTTCATTCTTGGCAATCTATTTGTTCAAATTTTCTGGTTATTCCTGATTCAGTTTTGGGAGTTCATATGATTCTAGGAAGTTATCTTTTTCTTCTAGTTTATCCAATTTTTTGGCATATAATTTTTCATAATATTATCTTCTATTCCTTTGTATTTCTGTGGTGTCAGTTTTTAATTTCTCCTTCATTTCTGATTTTGTTTATTTGAGTCTTCTCTCTCTCTCTCTCAAGTCTGCTAAAGGTTTTTCAATTTTGTTGATCTTTTCAAAGAACATACTCTTGGTTTCAGTGATCTCTTCTATTGTGTTTATTAAAATTTTGTATATCATTTATTTCTGCTTTACTTTTGTTATTTCCTTCCCTCTTTTTTGTTGTTGATCCTCTTTTTCTAGCTCCTTTAGGTGTAAGGTTAGATTGTTTATCTGAGATTTTTCTTTTATCTTCAGGTAGGCCTGTATTGCTATTATCTTCCCTATTATTTTTTTGTCTTCTCCAAATTTTTATTTAAATTCCAGTTAGTTAACATAGAGTGTAATATTAGTAACAGGTGTAGAACTTAGTGATTCAACATGTACACACACTACATGGTACTCATCATAAGTGCCCCCTGCTATACCCATTACCTGTTCAACCTATCCCCCATCCACCTCCCCTCTAGTAACCATCAGTTTGTTTTCTATAGTAAAGAGTCTGTTTCTTAGTTGGCTGCTCTTTTCCGCCATGTTCATTTCTTTTGTCTCTTAAATTCCATGTATGAGTAAAATCATATGGTATTTTTCTTTGACTGATTTATTTCGCTTACCATAATACTCTCTGGCTCCATCCATGTCATTGTATATGGCAAGACTTCATTCTTTTTTATAGTTGAGTAATATTCCATTACCTATATATCACTTCTTTATCCATTCATCAGCCCATGAACACTTGGGCTCTTTCTATAATTTTACTATTATTAATAACGCTGCTATAGACATCAGGGTGTATGTATCCCTTTGAATCAGTATTTTTGTATCCTTCGGATAAATACCTAACAGTGCAATTGCTGGGTCATAAGGTAGTTCTATTTTCAATTCCATACTGTTTTCCATAATGGCTGCACCAGTTTGCATTCCCATCAATAGTGTGAGAGGATTCCCCTTTCTCTGCATCCTCACCAACAACTGTTGTTTCTTGTGTCATTTATTTTAGCCATTCTGCCTAGTGTGAGGTGATGTCTCATTATAGTTTTGATTTGTATTTCCTTGATGATGAGTGATGTTGAACATCTTTTCACGTGTCTGTTGGCCATCTCTGTGTCTTCTATGGAAAAATGTCTATTCAAGTCTTCTGCCCATTTTTTGACTGAATTATTTTTTGTTGGGTGTTCACTGTTAAAAGTTCTTTATAGATTTTTGATGCTAACCCTTTATCAGATATGTCATTGGCAAATATCTTCTCCCATTCTGAAGGTTTCCTTTTAGTTTGTTGATTGTTTGCTTCACTGTGCAGAAGATTTTATTGTGATGGAGTCCCAATAGTTCATTTTTGCTTTTGTTTCCCTTGCCTCCAGAGACGTATCTAGTAAGTTGCTATGGCCAATGTCAAAGAGATTGCAGCCTGTGTTCTCCTCTAGAGTTTTGATGGTTTCCTGTCTCACATTTAGGTCTTTCATGCATTTTGAATTTATTTTTGTGTATGGTGGAAGAAAGTGGTCCAGTTTCGTTCTTCTGCATGTGGCTGTCCAGTTTACCCAATACCATTTGTTAAAGAGACTGTTTTTTCCATTGCATAGTCTTTCCTGCTTTGTTGAAGATTAGTTGACCATGTAATTGTGGGTTTATTTCTGAGTTTCCTATCCTGTTCCATTCATCTATGTGTCTGTCTTTGTGCCAGTACCATACTGTCTTTATCACTGCAGCTTTGTAATATAACTTGAAGTCCAGAATTGTGATGCCACCAGCTTTGCTTTTTTTTCAGGATACTTTTGCTATTCTGGGTCTGTTGTGGTTCCATGCAAATTTTAGGATAGTTTGTTGTAGTTCTGTGAAAAATGCTCGTGGTATTTTGATAAGGATTGCATTAAATGTGCAGATTGCTTTGGGTAATAGAGTTGTTTTCACAATCTTTGTACTCCCAGTACTATGCTAAATAATAGTGATGCGAGTGGACTTCCCTGTTCCCTCCATCCCTACTTTGTTGAGGGTGTTTATTTTTAATGACGAATGGATGTTGTACTTTATCAAATGCTTTTTCTGCATCTATTGAATGGATCATATGGTTCATATCCTCTCTTTAATAATGTGGTATATCATGTTGATTGATTTGTGAATACTGAACCACACTTGCAATACAAGAATTAATCCCACTTGATCATGGTAAATGATTCTTTTAAAGTATTTTTTGGGTTCGATTTTTTAGTATCATGTTGAAAATTTTTCATCCGTATCTATCAACAATATTGGACTGTAGTTCTCCTTTTTATTGGAGTCTTTGGTTTTGGAATCAGGGTAATGTTGGCCTCATGGAACGAATTTGGAAGTTTTCTTTCCATTTTTTTTTTTTTAATTTGAGAGGAATAAGTATTAAGTCTTCTTTAAATGTTTGGTAGAATTCATGTGTGAAGCATTCTGGCCTGGACTTTTGTTGGGAGATTTTTAATTACTGATTCGATGTCTTTGGTTGTTATCAGTCTGTTCAAGTTTTCTATTTCTTCCTGTTTCACTTTTCTAGTGTATAAATTTTTAGGAATTTATCATTTTTTCTAGGTTCTCCTATTTGTTGGCATATAATTTTTCATCATATTCTCTTATAATTGTATGTATTTCTGTGGTGTTTGTTGCTATTTCTCCTCTCTGTGATTTTATTTATTCTGGTTCTTTCTCTTTTCTTGTTGATAAGTCTGGCTAGGGGGTTATCAATTTTTTTTTCAAAGATCCAGTTCCTGCTTTCATTGATGTTTTCTTTTAAATTTCTATATCCTTTATTTCTACTCTCATTTTTATCATTTCTCATCATGTACTGGCTTCAGTCTTTGTTGTTCTTTTCCTAGTGCCTTTAGGTATAGTTATGTTTTTTATTTGAGATTTTTCTTGCTTATCGAAGTAGGCTTGTATTTCTATACTTCCTTCTTATCACTGCTTTTGGCACATCCCGAATGTTTTGGACTGTTGTGGTTTCATTTGCATTTATTTTATGTATTTTTTATTTCTTCTTTGATTTCCTGGTTGACCCGTTTGTTCTTTAGTAGCATGTTGTTTAACCTCAATGTATTTGTGGTGTTTCCAAATTTTTTCTTGTGGTTTACTTCAAGTTTCATAGCGTTCTGGTGAGTAAATATGCGTGGTATGATCTCATTCTTTCACGCTTGTTGAGGCCTGATTTGTGACCTAGTATGTGATCTATTCTGGAGAATGTCCCATGTGCACTTGAAAAGAATGTGTATTCTGCTGCTTTGGGATGAAATGTTCTGAATATGTCTGTTAAGCCCATCTGGAACAGGGTGTTATTCAATGCCATTTTTTCCTTGTTGATTTTCAGCTTAGATAATGTGTCCATTGATGTAAGTGGGGTGTTCAAGTCCCCTACTATTATTGTATTATTATCAATGAGTTCTCTTATGTTTCTTATTGTTTTATATATTTGGGTGCTCCCATGTTGGGGGCATAAACACATTCAATTGTTAGATATTCTTGTTGGGTAGCCCCCTTTATGATGATATAGATACTTTCTTTATCTCTTGTGCAGTCTTTGTCTTAAAATCTAATTTGTTTCTGGATACCTGGCTTGCTCTGTCTATAGAGCATGCAACTCTTGATCTCAAGGTCATGAGTTCAAGTCCCATGTAGTGTGTGGAGCCTACTTAAGAAAAAAAATCTAGTTTGTTTTTATAATTATTGCTACACTGGGTTTCTTTTGACTTCCATTTGCATGATAAGTGTTTCTCCATCCCTTGGTTTCTATCTACAGTTGTCTTTAGGTGTAAAATGAGTCTCTTTTAGGCAGCATATAGATGGGTCTTGTTTTTTTTTTTAATCTATTTTGACACCCTATGTCATCTGATTAGAGCATTTAGTCCATTTACATTCACAGTAATTATTGATTGATATGTACTTATTGCCATTTTATTACTTGTGTTGTCATTGTTTCTGGAGATTTTCTCTGATCCTTTCTTATCTTTGTCACTTTGGTCTTTCCTTCCCACTTGAAGAGTCTCCTTTAATATTTCTTGCAGGGTTGGTTTAGTGGTCACAAACTCCTTTAGATTTTGTTTGTCTGGGAAACTATCTCTCCTTCTATTCTAAATGATAGATAGCCTTGCTAGATAGAGTATTCTTGGCTGCAGATTGTTCCCAGTCAGCACTTTGAATATATCAAACCACTCGTTCTGGCTTGCCAAGTTTCTGTGGAAACATGTTCAGCTACCTTTATGGTTTTTCCCTTGTAAGTTAGGGTCTTCTTTTGTTGCTTTAAGATTTTTTCTTTATCAGTATATTTTGCAAATTTATCTACAATATGTCTTGGTGTTGGCCTGCTTTTGTTGAACTCCTTAATGGGAGTTCTCTGTGCCTCCTGGATCTGGATGTCTAATTCCTTCCCCAGATTTGGGAGGTTTTCAGCAATTATTTCCTCAAATAAACCTTCTGTCCTGTCTTGTCTTCATCTGGGACTCCTATGATATGAATATTATTATGTTCCATGAAGTCAGTGAGTTCCCTACCTCTGTTCTCGTGATCCATAATTTCTCTATTTTGTTCAGCTTTATTATTTTCCATTATTCTACTTTCTATATCATTTATTCATTCCTGTGCTTTTTGCATCCCTGTGGTAATTACATCTACCCCATTTTGAATCTGTTATTGTATTGCTCTTTTTTGTGTTGCTCATTTTTGTATTGTATTGCTCATGATTGTTTTTTTAGCTCTTTTGTCTCTGTGGTAAGGGTCTTCCTGATGTCTTCTATGCTTTTCTCAAGCCAAGCAAGTATCCTTATGATTGTTGCTTTAAATCTCCATCAGGTATATTAATTATATCTGTATTGACTAGATCTCTGGTTGTGACCTTTTATTGCTTTTTATTTTGGGATAAGTTCCTCTGTCTTGGCATTTTTTCTAAGTCTCTGTCTTCTTCTGTGTGTAATCAAAGTCTATTTCCTGCTTCTGAGAGAAAGGCTTTATAAAGAACATTTCATATAGTGTCCAGAGCCTAGCTCTTCAGGGGCTGTCTCTGGTGTGTGTTGCACATATTCTGCTGCTGTGTTTTTCTGACTTATCCTTCAGGCCATTTGTCTGCAGAAGTTCTCCTTGTCTGCAGTGGGTAGTGTTTGGACCTTGGCCAGAGTGTGGGGAGTTTTAACTAGGTGTGCTCTGATCTGTTTGTTAAATGAGACCTGATGCCACGCTGGGACTGAGGCAAGCATAACTAGAAAGGGCAGTTCTACCTGAATGTGGGGGGTCACGGCTTGGTGTAAGCAAGTTAGGTAGTGAGTGTTGGTTCCCACACATGGCCCTGTGGTTATACTGAGGGGCAGGTGAGAGAAAGGGTTCCAGCCAGTTCCTTTGTCCCTGGAGAGTGATCTCCATGCTTGCTGCTCTTAGGGAAGCACTCCTAGTAAAGCAAATAACTTCCCCTTCTATGTCCCAGGCATTTTTCAGATCACCGTTTTCATGGTGTCTGTTCTTGTTGCTTGTCTGCCTGGAGCAGTGTAGTGCACTTTGGGCTCTATCCCAGCCAAGCCTACTGACTTTTAAAACTCTGTACTTTAGGGTCATGCTGTGGCGGGGGCCTGCACTGGTCTTCTGGGGGACGGACTCACCACACTCAGACAGATGCAGGTTTGACTGAGAAGGGCAGTCACACCAGAGTGCAGGGGTTGTGGGATTTGGAGCAAGTAGGCTAAACAGTCAGTGTTAGGGTTAGCTGCCCTCAGCAGGTATCTCTGCATCTATGCTGAGGGTCAGAGGAAGGAAATGGCTCCCACCAGGTATTCTGTCCCCAGAGAGACATCTGTGAACACCACCTCTCACAGATACACTCCAAGAAGTAGGAACAGTCTTTCCCCCATGTGCTTTGGGTGATCCTCAGATCATGCTGTCTGCCCACTGATTGTTTGCCCGCCTTTTCTCCAGAAGTAGGGGAATGCCCTTAGGGTTCTATCTCAGCCAAGCCCACCTACATTTAAAACTCCATTCTTTGAGCCCCACTGGTTGCAAAAACTCATGAAAAAGCCCCTCTCGTTTTCCCAGCCAATGGCTTTGGAGTAGTGTTCTCCTTGTGCATTTGCCTGTGAACTCCTCTCTCTCACCTTTCTCCCTCCCGTTGGCAGCACCAACAATCAAATTCTCCCCCAAACCACATCTCTGCACTTACCTTCTTTGATGTGGTTTCTTCTCTTCTCTAGTTGTGCAGTTTGTTCTGTCAGTCCTCAGGTCAATTTCTTTGGTATTCAGAATGATTTGATGGTATCCAGTTGTGTTGGAGGGAGGAGACAAGCCTAGGGTCCTCCTACTATGCCGTCATCTTAGCTCCTTCCCTATACAGTGTTAATTTTCCCTCTTAAATCAACTTTTGGTGAACTCAAGTTTTTGAACTATTGTGTTTTCATTTTTTCTCCATTTTTTTAAATTTCTCTTTGATTTCTTAGTTCACTCATTCATTATTTTACCTCCATTTATTTGTTTTCTTTTCAGATTTTTTTCATGTACTTAATTTCTGGTTTCATAGTGGTGTGGTTGGAACAGATTCATGGTGTGACTTTGACCTTTTCGAATTTGTTGAGACTTGTTTTGTGACCTAATAGAAGCACAACGCTTCCATGTGCACTTGAAATAATTTATATTCTGCTGTTTTAGGATGGAATGTTCTCAACATATCTGTTAGATCCATCATGCCAATATGTTATTCAAAGCCATTGTTTCCTTGTTGATTTTCTATTTGGATCATCTATTTGTTGATGTAAGTGAGGTGTTAAAGTCTCCTACTACTATTGTATTAATATCAGTTCTTTATGTTTGTTACTAGTTCCTTTATGTTTTTGGGTGCTCCTGTGTTGGGTACATAAGTATGTACAATTGTTTTATCTTCTTGTATTGTTCCTTTTATTATTAGTGTCCTCTTTTGTTTCTTGTTATGATCTTTTTTATAAAGTTTATTTTATCTGATATAAGCATTGTTACCCTGGCTTTCTTTTCACACCTATTTGCATGATGCTTTCCCATACCTTTCTTTTTACTTTGTATGTGTCTGTAGGTGTGAATTGAGTTCCTTGTAGGCAGCATATAGATGGGTCTTGCATTTTTATTCATTCCATCACACTATGTCTTTTGATTGGAATGTTTAGTCCATTTTCATTCAATATAATTATTGATAGGTGTGTACTTATTGCCATCTTGTTACTTATTTTGTGGTTGTTTTTGTGGTTCTTCTCTTGCTCTCTTTTCTCACAGTTTGCTGGTTTCTTTAGCAATGTACTTGGATACATTTCTCTGTATATTTTGCTTATCTATTACTGGCTTTTGATTTGTGATTACCATTAAGTTTGTATATAACATATATGCATATATAAGTCCATATTATGTTGATGGCAACTTAAGTTTGAACACATTTTTACTCCTCTCCTCCACATATTTTATGTATATGGTGTTATACATTACATACCTTTAGTTCATGATTCCCTTGGCTGATTTTGATAAACATACTTTTTTTTTTGCTTTTCTGTTTCCTACTTTTCTTTTTCCAACATATGGTCTTTTCTTTCCACCCAAATAAGCCCTTTAACATTTCTGATCAGGATGCTGGTGGTAATGAATTTCTTTAACTTTTGTTTGAGAAACTCTTTATTGTTCCTTTTATTTTGAATGGTAGCCTTCCTTGATATATATTTTTGGTTCAAATTTTTTCTTTTCTTTCAGCACTTTGAATAGATCATGACTCAACCTTCCAGCCTGCAAAGTTTCTCCTGAAAAGTCACCTTGTACCCTTATGGGGTTTCCTTTATATGTAACTGCTTTCTTTTCATGTGTTGCTTTTAAAATTCCCTCTTTATCATGAGGTTTTGCCACTTTTATTACTATATATTTTGGTGGACCTCATTTGGTCAGTTTTTCTGGGGCCTCTCTGTGCCTCTTGGATCTGGATTTCTGTTTCCTTCCTCAGATATGGGAAGTTTTCAGCTCTTATTTCTTTAAATATTTCTTTAAATATTTTCTCTCTCTTCTTCTGGGATTCTTATAATGCAAATATTATGGTCAATTTTTTTTTTTCCTGCTGGAACTATCTTTTTTTTTTTTTGATGTAGTGTTCCATGATTCATTGTTTGTTCATAACATCCAGTGCTCCATGCAGAATGTGCCCTCTTTAATACCCATCACCAGGTTAACCCATCCCCCTACCGTCCTCCCCTCTAGAACCCTCAGTTTGTTTTTCAGAGTCCATCATCTCTCATGGTTCGTCTCCCCCTCTGACTTACTCCCCTTCATTCTTCCTCTCCTGTTATCTTCTTCTTTTTCTTTTTTCTTAAAATATGTTGCGTTATTTGTTTCAGAAGTACAGATCTGTGATTCAACAGTCTTGCAAAATTCACAGCGCTCACCGTAGCACATACCCTCCCCAATGTCTATCACCCAGCCACCCCATCCCTCCCACCCCCAACCACTCCAGTAACACTCAGTTTGTTCCTGAGATTAAGAATTCCTCATATCAGTGAGGTCATATGATACATGGCTTTCTCTGATTGACTTATTTCACTAAGCATAAGACCCTCCAGTTCCATCCACGTCGTTGCAAATGGCAAGATCTCATTCCTTTTGATGGCTGCATAATATTCCATTGTGTATATATACCATCTCTTCTTTATCCATTCATCTGTCGATGGACATCTTGGCTTTTTCCACAGTTTGGCTATTGTGGACATTGCTGCTAGAAACATTGGGGTGCACGTACCCCTTCGGGTCCCTACATCTGTATCTTTGTGGTAAATACCCAGTAGTGCAATTGCTGGATCGAATGGTAGCTCTAATTTCAACTGTTTGAGGAAATTCCATATTGTTTTCCAGAGTGGTTGCACCAGCTTGCATTCCCACCAACAGTGTAGGAGGGTTCCCCTTTCTCCACATCCCTGCCAACATCTGTCGTTCCCTGACTTGTTAATTTTAGCCATTCTGACGGGTGTGAGGTGGTATCTCATTGAGGTTTTGATTTGGATTTCCCTGATGCCGAGAGATGTTGAGCACTTTTTCATGTGCCTGTTGGCCATTTGGATGTCTTCTTTGGAAAAATGTCTGTTCATGTCTTCTGCCCATTTCTTGATTGGATTCTTTCTTCTTTGGGTGTTGAGTTTGATAAGTTCTTTATAGATTTTGCATACTAGCCCTTTATCTGATCTGTCATTTGCAAATATTTTCTCCCATTCTGTCGGTTGTCTTTTGGTTTTGTGGACTGTTTCTTTTGCTGTGCAAAAGCTTTTTATCTTGATGAAATCCCAATAGTTCATTTTTGCCCTGGCTTCCCATGCCTTTGGCGATGTTTCTAGGAAGAAGTTGCTGCGGCTGAGGTCGAAGAGGTTGCTACCTGTGTTCTCCTTTAGGATTTTGATGGACTCCTGCCTCACGTTTAGGTCTTTCAACCATTTGGAGTCTATTTTTGTGTGTGGTGTAAGGAAATAGTCCAGTTTCATTCTTCTGCATGTGGCTGTCCAATTTTCCCAACACCATTTGTTGAAGAGAGTGTCTTTTTTCCATTGGACATTCTTTCCTGCTTTATCAAAGATAAGTTGACCATAGAGTTGAGGGTCCATTTCTGGGCTCTCGATTCTGTTCCATTGATCTATGTGTCTGTTTTTGTGCCAGTACCATACTGTCTTGATGATGACAGCTTTGTAATAGAGCTGGAAGTCCGGAATTGTGATGCCGCCAGCTTTGCTTTTCTTTTTCAATATTCCTCTGGCTATTCGGGGTCTCTTGTGGTTCCATACAAATTTTAGGATTATTTGTTCTATTTCTTTGAAAACAGTGGATGGTATTTTGATGGGGATTGCATTGAATGTGTCGATTGCTCTAGGTAGCATTGACATCTTCACAATGTTTGTTCTCCCAATCCATGAGCATGGAACGTTTTTCCATTTCTTTGTGTCTTCTTCAATTTCTTTCATGAGTATTTTATAGTTTTCTGAGTACAGATCCTTTGCCTGTTTGGTTAGATTTATTCCTAGGTATCTAATGGTTTTGGGTGCAATTGTAAATGGGATTGACTCCTCGATTTGTTTCTCTTCTGTCTTGTTGTTGGTGTATAGGAATGCTACTGATTTCTGTGCATTGATTTTATATCCTGCTACTTTACTGAATTCCTGTATGAGTTCTAGCAGTTTTGGGGTGGAGTCTTTTGGGTTTTCCACATACAGTATCATATCATCTGCAAAGAGTGAGAGTTTGACTTCCTCTTTGCTGATTTGGATGCCTTTGATTTCTTTTTGTTGTCTGATTGCTGTGGCTAGGACTTCTAATAGTATGTTGAATAGCAGTGGTGAGAGTGGACATCCCTGCCGTGTTCCTGACCTTAGGGGAAAAGCTCTCAGCCTTTCCCCATTGAGAATGATATTCGCTGTAGGTTTTTCATAGATGGCTTTTATGATATTGAGGTATGTACCCTCTAACCCTATACTCTGAAGAGTTTTGATCAAGAAAGGATGCTGTACTTTGTCAAATGCTTTTTCTGCATCTATTGAGAGGATCATATGATTCTTGTTCTTTCTTTTGTTAATGTATTGTATCACGTTGATTGATTTGCGGATGTTGAACCAGTCCTGCAGCCCAGGGATAAATCCCACTTGGTCGTGGTGAATAATCCTTTTAATGTACTGTTGGATCCTATTGGCTAGTATTTTGGTGAGAATTTTTGCATCCATGTTCATCAAGGATATTGGTCGGTAATTCTCCTTTTTGATGGGGTCTTTGTCTGGTTTTGGGATCAAGGTAATGGTGGCCTCATAAAATGAGTTTGGAAGTTTTCCTTCCATTTCTATTTTTTGGAACAGTTTCAGGAGAATAGGTATTAATTCTTCTTGAAATGTCTGATAGAATTCCCCTGGGAAGCCATCTGGCCCTGGGCTTTTGTTTCTTGGGAGATTTTTGATGACTGCTTCAATTTCCTTAGTGGTTATAGGTCTGTTCCGGTTTTCTATTTCTTCCTGGTTCAATTTTGGTAGTTGATACATCTCTAGGAATGCTCCCATTTCTTCCAGGTTATCTAATTTGCTGGCATAGAGTTGCTCATAATATGTTCTTATAATTGTTTGTATTTCTTTGGTGTTGGTTGTGATCTCTCCTCTTTCATTCATGATTTTGTTGATTTGGGTCATTTCTCTTTTCTTTTTGATCAGTCTGGCCAGGGGTTTATCAATCTTGTTAATTCTTTCAAAGAACCAGCTCCTAGTTTCTTTGATCTGTTCTACTGTTCTTTTGGTTTCTAGTTCATTGATTTCTGCTCTGATCATTATTATTTCTCTTCTCCTGCTGGGTTTAGCGCTATTTGCTGTTCTTTCTCCAGCTCCTTTAGGTGTAGGGTTAGGTTGTGTATTTGAGACCTTTCTTGTTTCTTGAGAAAGGTTTGTATTGCTATATACTTTCCTCTCAGGACTGCCTTTGCTGTATCCCAAAGATTTTGAACAGTTGTGTTTTCATTTTCATTGGTTTCCATGAATTTTTTTAATTCTTCTTTAATTTCCTGGTTGACCCATTCATTCTTTAGTAGGATGCTCTTTAGCCTCCATGTATTTGAGTTCTTTCCGACTTTCATCTTGTGGTTGAGCTCTAGTTTCAAAGCATTGTGGTCTGAAAATATGCAGCGAATGATCTCAATCTTTTGGTACCGGTTGAGACCTGATTTGTGACCTAGGATGTGATCAATTCTGGAGAATGTTCCATGGGCACTAGAGAAGAATGTGTATTCCGTTGCTTTGGGATGGAATGTTCTGAATATGTCTGTGAAGTCCATTTGGTCCAGTGTGTCATTTAAAGTCTTTATTTCCTTGTTGATCTTTTGCTTAGATGATCTGTCCATTTCAGTCAGGCAGGTGTTAAAGTCCCCCACTATTATTGTATTGTTATCAATGTGTTTCTTTGCTTTTGTTATTAATTGCCTTATATAATTGGCTGCTCCCATGTTCGGGGCATAGATATTTACAATTGTTAGATCTTCTTGTTGGATAGACCCTTTAAGTAGGATATAGTGTCCTTCCTCATCTCTTATTACAGTCTTTGTTTTAAAATCTAGTTTGTCTGATATAAGGATTGCCACCCCAGCTTTCTTTTGGTGTCCATTAGCATGGTAAATGATTTTCCACCCTCTCACTTTCCATCTGGGGGTGTCTTTGGGTCTAAAATGAGTCTCTTGTAGACAGCATATTGATGGGTCTTGTTTTTTAATCCAATCTGATACCCTGTGTCTTTTGATTGGGGCATTTAGCCCATTTACATTCAGGGTAACTATTGAAAGGTATGAATTTAGTGCCATTGTATTGTCTGTAAGGTGACTGTTAACTGTATGTTGTCTGTGTTCCTTTCTGATCTTTGCTGCTTTTAGTCTCTCTCTTTGCTTAGAGGACCCCTTTCAATATTTCTTGGAGGGCTGGTTTCCTGTTTGCAAATTCCTTTAGTTTTTGTTTGTTCTGGAAGCTTTTTATCTCTCCTTCTATTTTCAATGACAGCCTAGCTGGATATAGTATTCTTGGCTGCATATTTTTCTCGTTTAGTGCTCTGAAGATATCTGCCAGTCCTTTCTGGCCTGCCAGGTCTCTGTGGATAGGTCTGTTGCCAATCTAATGTTTCTACCATTGTAGGTTACCTATCTCTTCTCCTGAGCTGCTTTCAGGATTTTCTCTTTGTCTCTGAGACTCGTATGTTTTCCTATTAGATGACGGGGTGTTGACCTATTATTATTGATTTTGAGAGGGGTTCTCTGTGCCTCCTGGATTTTGATGCCTGTTTCCTTCCTCACATTAGGGAAGTTCTCTGCTATTATTTGCTCCAATATACCTTCTGCCCCTCTCTCTCTCTCTTCTTCTTCTGGGATCCCAATTATTCTAATGTTGTTTCGTCTTATCGTATCACTTATCTCTCGAATTCTGCCCTCGTGATCCTGTAGTTGTTTCTCTCTCTTTTTCTCAGCCTCTTTATTTTCCATCATTTGGTCTTCTATATCACTGATTCTCTCTTCTGCCTCTTTTATCCTAGCATTTAATGCCCCCATTTTTGATTGCACCTCATCAATAGCCTTTTTGATTTCGACTTGGTTAGATTTTAGTTCTTTTATTTCTCCAGAAAGGGTTTCTCTAATAACTTCCACACTTTTTTCAAGCCCAGCTAGTATCTTTAAAGTAATGATTCTGAACTCTAGGTCCGACATCGTACTAATGTCCGTATTGAGTAGGTCCCTGGCTGACGGTACTATCTCTTGTTTTTGCTGAGGTGATTTTTTTCATCTTGCCATTTTGTCCAGAGGAGAATAGATGAATGAGAGAACAAAATGCTAACAGGTTTACAACATCCCCAGCAAATATACTGTATACAAATCAGAAAAGACCTGAAACCAGGGGAAAAGAAAGGGAAAGAAAGAAAAAAGAAAAAGAAAAAAAGGATAAAAACAGAACAATACCAAAAAAGCAGAATATGATCAAATATGATCAGGCTAGTGCATAGATCAGTGCCACACACTAGATTTTGTGCGTATTTTGGTCTGTTAGAAAAAAGTGCCTCCTAAAGTTTTAAAGGAAGAAAGACGTATATGTACAAAATAAGGGTTGATACAATGAAGGGATGGAAGATTATTGTAAAGATGAAAATTATAAAAGATTTTATAAAAGGACTTGATAAGATAAGAAGTTGTTTGAAAAAAGAAAGAAGATTTAAGAAAAAAAAGGAAAAAGGGAGAGAATGTGATCAGGCAGGAGACTAGAACAAAGCCATACAGTAGTGATTTAGGGTATATTTTGATCTGTTAGAAGAAAGTGTATCTCAAAATTTTAAAGAGAGAACAACTTATATATATATATGCCAAAAATAAGGGTAACTACTATGAAGGGATAAAATATGACTCTAAAAATGAAAAATAAAAAACGTTTTTTTTTTTAAAAGGGATTAATAAGATGTTGGTTGAAAAAGGGAAAAATAAAAATAAAAAAAACAGTTAACAAAAATTAACTTTGATGAACTAATGAATCATGGTAAAAAAAAAAGCCATGAATTCTATGTGCAGTATTCCCCTAGCGCTGGAGTTCTCCCGTTCTCCTTGATCGGTAAACTTGGTCTTGGCTTGCTGGCTGTTCCTGCTGATCTTCTGGGGGAGGGGCCTGTTGCTGTGGTTTCCAAATGTCTTTGCCGGAGGCTGAATTGCCCCGCCCTTGTCGGTCCGGGCTAAGGAAGCTGCTGGGGTTTGCTCTCAGGAGCTTTTGTTCCCTGTAAGCTCTCAGTACAGCTTTGGAGGACCAGGGTGAAAATGGTGGCCTCCCAATCTCCACCTGGAGGAGCCGAGAACTCGGGGCCCCACTCCTCAGTGTGCCCCCAGAGAAAAGCAGTCACTCCCATCTCCCTGGTCTCCGGCCGCACTCCATGCTCACCCAGCCTGTGACCGAGCGTTTCTATCTCTGGCACCGGACCCCGTGTGGAGTCTCCAAACCCAGCAGATCCCTGCGGTGCATTCCCGTGCCGCTCCTCCCCGGGAAGGAAGGGGAGTCTCCCCAGCTCTGCCACTTGTTGGGTCCTTGCTGGAGGAGCAGTGACCCGACTGGGCCGCGGATCACAGTTTATGGCCACCCCGAGCTGAGAGCCTGCGCCTCGGCTCTGTCTCTGCAGCCGGCTTCCCCGCTCCGGTACCTGGGAGCTCTGCTGCACTCAGGCACCCCCGGTCTTTCTGTGACCCCAAGGGTCCTGAGACCACACTGTCCCGGGAGGATTCCACCCCCCGCTTAGCCACTGTAGCGACGTCCCTCCGTGGAGCCGACTTCTAAAAGTTCCGATTTTGTGCTCCGCGGCTCTATCACTTGCCAGAAGCGGCAGGCGGAGGCCCCTCCCCCGCCGTCTAACCTCCCGAATATCGCCTTGGATTCACTTCTCCGCATGTGTACCTTCCAGTAAGTGGTCGCTTCTCTGTTCAGAGAGTTGTTGCTACTCTCCTCTTCGATCTTCTGTTGAGTTCGTAGGTGTTCCAAATGGTTTGATCCCTATTCAGCTGAATTCCTGAGACCAGACGAAATCTAGGTCTCCTACTCCTCTGCCATCTTGCTCCGCCCCTATTATGGTCAATTTTGACACTGAGTTCCCAAGTGTATTTTCATTTTTTAAATTTTTTTTCTCTCTCTCCTGTTCAGCTTCATTACTTTCCATTAGTCTGTCTTCCATGTTGCTGTTCCATTCTTCTGCTTCCTCTAAGTTACAGTCTATTCCATCTGGTGTATTTTAATGTTAGTTATTGAGTTCCTCATCTCTAATTGGTTCTTTTTTGTTTTCTATCTCTTTATTTAGGGTCTCACTCAGGTCCTCCACTCTTTTCTCAAGTCCAGTAAGCATCTTCATGACCATTACTTTAAATTCTATATCAGGCGTATTACTTATCTCCCTTTTACTTAGGTCGCTTGCTGTGATTTTCCCCTGTTCTTTCACTTGGGACATATTCCTCTGTCTCCTCATTTTGTGTAATTCTCTGTTACTGTTTCTGTATGCCAGGAAATTCAGCTGTGTCTCGCGCCCTTGAGAGTAGTGGCTTTATGATGAAAAGTTCCTGTAGTGCCCTGCAGTACACTGTCCCCTGTTCACCAGACCCTTTTTCTTTAGGGGTGCCTCCCATGTGTTGCATGTGTCCTGCTTTTGAAGCTGAACAGCTTTTGTCTTTAGTCCAGTTCTCTATAATGTCTGCCCTGTGAGCAGAGTTTGGTCCCTCTGTATTTGGTGGCCCAGTCTGGGGCCACCTTGTGTTTGAGTTAAGTCAGACCAGCCATTTGCCAGAAATGCAATACCACTGAGGTAGCAGGCACTTTTCCTGTGCTGTCACCTGAGAAGTTTTTGTTGGTGGGTAGGGCCTTCTGTTAGACCAGCTGTCTGTGCCTAGCCTACTAATGTGGCCTCTTCTCTACATTTAGCTGTAGAGAGTCTGTTTTGCCAGTCTTTGGGTCATTTTCTGGGTTATTTACACTGATGTGCGTGTTATCTAGTTGTATTTACTGGACATGGTAAGCTTAGCATCCTCCTACTCTGCCATCTTCTGTAGAATTTTACCATACTGTTTTTGATTACTACAGATTTGTAGTATATTTTGAACTCTTGCATTGATACCTCCAGCTTGTTTTTCTTTCTCAAGATTGTTTTGGCTTTCAGGGTCATTTGTGGCTCCATACAAATTTAGTATTATTTGTTATAGTATTATGAAAAATGCTGTTGGTGTTTTGACAGAGATTGTATTCGATCAGTAGATTGCTTTGTGTAATATGGACATTTTAACAATATTAATTTTTCCAATCCCTGAGCATGATATATATTATCATTTGTTTGTTTCATCTTCAATTCCTTTAATGAATATTTTATAGCTTTCAGAGCACAGGTCTTTTACCTCTTTGGTTAAGTTTATTCCTAGCTATTGTATTGTTTTTTTGGTGCATTTGTAACCATTGAAACCACCTGGCCGTGGTATTTTCCCTGATGGGAAGTTTATGATTAGTGATTCAATACCCTTGCACTTTATTCATCTGTTCAGAGTTTCAATTTCATGGCTCACTTTTGGTAGGTTGAATGTTCTAGGAATTTATTTCTTCTAGGTTTTCTAAGTATATAATTATTCAAAGTACTTATTTTTTATTCTTTGTATTTCTGTGATATCGGTTTTAATTACTCCTTTCTTTTCTGTTTTTATTTATTTACATGTTCTCTTTTCCTTAGTCAAGCTAAAATTTTTAAATTTTGTTTATCCTTTCAAAAAACCCAACTCTTACTTGTATCAATCTTTATTAATTTTCTGTTTTTATTTCATTTACTTCTGCACTTATCTTTGCTATTTTCTTGTGTCCACTAGCTCTATGCTAAATTTCTTCTTTTTCTAGTTTTTGAGGAATATAGTTAAATTGTTTATTTGAGATCTTTTTTTTCTTGATGTATGCGTTTATTGCTATAAAATTCCTCTTCCATTATCACCTGGAGGGGAACTTGCACACACGTCTTGTGCCCTTGTTTTTATATCTGGTACTTTGGTTTTTATGTATACCACCCAGTAGATGTCCCCTGATCTCATGCTCAGTGATGAATAAGGATTCTGCTCATGTGTTCCATCGGAGTTTAACGGAGAGGCATTTCATGGCCACCTATTTTCCCCTAAGCACAGCATAAACAGCAGACTGAAATGTACACCTGCTCTTTATGTGAAAAATGCCTATTTTCTGAATTTGGAGTTTGGCCTAAAAGGCAGGATACTGGATTGGCACACATCCAGGACCCTCCTGAGGGGATCTCTCTTGGGAAAGTGGCTGGTAGTTCCCATCTTTTTCTATCCTTCTACCTTATTTAAGATCCCTGGTATCTTCTGAAAAGGAACTTCTAATCTCGTCTTGCACCCTGATTTTTGTGGCTGCTACCTAGGGGACAACTGTACAATACCAGATATGGTGGCCAGTGGGGCTTATGCTCAAATCCCACAGGAGTATATATATTTGTATACTTTGGGAAACCAGACAACTTACATGCTAAGAAATGAAACTGGACCACTTCTTATGCCTTATACGAAAAATTACATTTACGAAACCATAAAAATCCTACAAGAAAACATAGGGAGTAGGTAAACCTTGACATCAGTCTTGGAGATGATTTTTCTTTTATTTGACACCAAAACCAAAGGCAATAAAAACAAAAATCAATAAGTGGAACTATATGAACCTAAAAAGCTTTTTCCTGATTAAAAACAAGGCAGAGGAACCGAATGGACATTTTCTTTCAAGAAGATGTACAAATGGCAAACAGACATATGAAAAGATATTCAACATCACTAATCATTAGGGAAATGCAAATCAAAACCACAGTGTGATATCACCTCACACTAGAATGGCCAGAGTCAAAAAGACAAGAAATAACAAGTGTTGGTGAGGACATAGAGAAAAAGGAACCTTCAGGCACTGTTGGTGCAAATGCAAATTTATGCAGTCATCATGGAAAACAGTATGGTATTTCCTCAAAAAATTAAAAACAGAATTACTATAGGATCTAGTAATTTTACTATTGGGTATTTACCCAAAGAAAATGAAAACACTGATTCAAAAACATATTTGCATCCTTATGTTTATTGCAGCAGTATTTACAATAGCCAACATAAAGAAGCAAACCTAGTGTCCATCCATAGATAACTGGATAAATATGTTTTATATATATAAATATATTTATATATTTAATATATATACTCATTATATATCTTATATGTATATAATGAAATATTACTCAGCCATAAAAAAGAACGTGATGTTCCCATTTGCAACAACATGGATGGACCTAGAGGATACAATGCCTAGTGAAATAAGTCAGAGAAAGAGAAAAACATTATTTCACTCATATGTGGAATTTAAGAAACAAAACAAAGGAACAAGGGAAAAAGCAACAAACAAAAAACCCAGACTGAAATATAAAGAAAAAACTGGTGGTTGCCAGAGGGAAGGTGGGTTGGGGAATGAGTAAAATAAAGAGGATTAAGAGTACACTTATCCTGATGAGCACTAAATAATGTGTAAAACTGGTGAATCATTATTTATACAACTGAAACTATTATAACACCATATTTTAATTGTACTTCAATTGAAAAAAGCTAAAATACTTATGCAGAGCAAAGGAACCCATCAGTAATATTCAAAGGCCACCTACAGAATGGGAGAAAATCTCTGAAAATCATTTATCTGTTTGGGGTTAATATCTAAAATATGTAAAGAACTCATACAACTCAATAACAAGAAATAAAAATAAGTAGAAAATAAAAACAATCCAATTAAAGTGTGAGCAAAGAATGAGAAGTTTTCCCAAAAAGACATAAAGATGTCCAACAGGTACATGAAAAGTTGCACAACATTACTAATAAAGGAATTGTGAATCAGAACCACAGTGAAATATCACCTCAGGCCTCTTTGAATGTCTATTATTAATAAGACAAGAAGTAACAAGTGTTGGTGAGTCTGTGGAGAAAACAGACCTGTTGCACAGCATTGGAGGAAATGTTAATTAGTACAGCCACTATAGAAAACAGTATGGAGATTCCTCAAAAAATCAAAACTAGAACTAGGATATGCTACAGCAATTCTTTTTTTATTTTTTTAAAAGATTTTATTTATTTATCTTTGTGAGAGAGAGAGAGAGAGAGAGAGAGAGAGAGAGCATGAGTCAGGGAGGGGCAGAGGGAGAAGCAGACCCCCCACCCTGAGCAGGGAGCCCCACAAAGGATCCATCCCAGGACCCTGGGATCATGACCTAAGCTGAAGGCAGATGCTTAACCACCTGAGCCACCCAGGCGCCTCCTTTTTTTTTTTTTAAAGATTTTCGGCAATTCTATATCTACCCATTTTCTGAAGGGAAGGAAAATGCTGACTCAAAAATATATATGTACCAACATATTCATGGTAGCTTTATTTGTAATAGCAAAGACATAGAGGCAAACTAAGTGTGCATCACCAAATGAATAGTTAATGGAAATGTAGTATATATACCATGGAATACTATTCATACACTAAAAGGAAGGAAATCTTGCCATTTATGACAACATGGATAGACATGGAGGGTATTATAAGTGAAATAAGTAAAAAAAAAAAGACAAATACCTTATGTTCTCACTTATTTGTAGAATTAATTTTTTTTAAATTAAAATATCTCATTCTTTTTATGGTTGAGTAATATTCCAGTGTGTCTGTGTCTGTGTCTGTGTGTGTGTGTATCTTTATTCACTCATCTATCAATGGATATTTGCAACAACATGGATTGATCTGAAGAGTATAATGCTAAGTGAAATGTCAGAGAAAGAAAAATACCATATGATTTCATTCATATGTGCAATTTAAGAAACAAAAAATTAACAAAGGAGAAAAGACAAACAAGAAAAGCTTGATCTCCTTTTTAAACTTATTTTTTAATTTTTTTCAAATTTTATTTAAATTCTACTTCTTTAACATATAGTGCAATATTGTTTTCAGGAGTAGAATTTAGTGATTCATCACTTACATATAACAATGCCCATTGCTCATTATAACAAGTGCCCTCCTTAAAACCCATGACCTATTTAGCTCATACTCCACCTACATCCCTCCATCAACCTTCAGTTTGTTTTCTATCAGTGTCTCTTATGGTTTGCTTCCCTCTTTCTCTTTTTTCTCCTCTCCATATGTTCATGCTTTGTTTCTTATATTACACATATGAGTAGAATCATATGGGATTTGTAGTTCTCTGACTTATTTCACTTAACATAACACACTCTAGTTCCATCTGCATCATTGCAAATGGCAAGATTTCATTCTTTTTGATAGCTGAGTAATATCCCATTATATATATATACACACACACACACGCATACACACATGTGTATATACATATATATATATACACACACAAAAAACATCTTTATGCATTCATCAGTTGATGGACATTTGGGCTCTTTCCATAGTTTGGATATTGTTGATAATGGTACATGTACCCATCTGATTCTGTATTTTTGTATCCGTTGGGTAAATACCTAGTAGTGCAATTGCTGGGTCATAGGGTAGTTCTATTTTAAACTTTTTGAGAACCCTCTATACTGTTTTCCAGAGTGGCTGCACCAGTTTGCATTCCCACCAAAATTGTAAGAAGGTTCCTCTTTTTCTGATTTCTCACCAATATTTGTTGTTTCCTGTGTTGGTAATTTTAGCCATTCTGACTGGTGTGAGGTGGCATCTCATTGTGATTTTGATTTGTATTTCCCTCATAGTGAGTGATGTTGAGCATCTTTTCATGTGTCAGGAATGCA